>NC_137814.1:34386295-34496295 GCF_963921795.1 Nannobrachium achirus
TAGTTAATATAGCCAAATATGGCTTAGTAGTGGTTATACTGCATAGACTGTTTTATTTATTTATTGCAGTTAATTGGAAAAGTGATGTTTACTGGATTATTGTATTTCTAAATTCCAAGTCTGGATTTTTTCCTTGCATAATAATGTTAGACTATTAGTGGTAACATCTTTCACACCATTTCCCAGTCCCATTCGCATCATCTTTAATGGAAAATATGTCTGAAATTGTTGATATATGGAAAATATGACATATTATGTTATTATACTCTAATCATGTATGGCATAGGTACTACTCGTGCATATCAAATTCTATATTGGTTTGCCAACCAGCACTAGAGGGATGGAATATTGCCTGAAACTACTGTGCAGCAATAAACTAATATCATTGGGAGTGTTGTATCAAACGTCTATTGATTTATCAAAATCAATACAATTGAATTGAATTACATTTTTATTATTTACCTTCTCCTATTATCTAGACCAGAGACACATATACGTTGACTGTAAGAGGCGCAGACATGAATGGAGCAGCAGGAGGAAACTCAGCGACAGCAGATGTTGTGATCAATCTCCTAGATATAAATGACAACATTCCATACCTGGAAAGGGAAACGGTAAGCACAGGATTTCCAAAAGCATCCCTTATATGCTTTTATTTTTTGAAGAATATATATTAAGTAGAAATCCATATTTATGTGTCCTGAGATTCATGTCTCTCACACTCATTTATTGGCTGGGGGAGATATTGGGCCTCATTCCATAACCATTCTCAAGAAGAGATTTCTTCTTAAGACCCACTTTCACAAATCACCAATCTTTTCTTAGCTGTGATTTGTTCTTGGTAAGAACAGAATATATGCACACTTTAGGCACATTTGAGTGCTGATATGCGCAAAATATTTGTTTTCTTTCGTTGTCTTCAATTCTACAATTGTATATTATAGGATTTAAATTACAACATGTGCTTACTGCTTATGATCTTCAGGCAGTACTAGTTGTCAACCAGTAGGTGTCTACCCAACACCAGAGTCTACATTTCACAACCACTGCAGGATGTGCTACTTGTGCTAGTCATAATAAAATACAATTCAAATAATATTTAGTTAATTAAAATAAGTTTCCGAGTGCAGCATTAATGAACTGTAAATCCACATTATATTTGCAGTATGAAGGCCATGTTCAGGAGAACACCATCAACGTGGAGGTGATGAGGATCAAAGCCATTGACCTGGATATGGAGTTCACTGCTAACTGGCTGGCTGTCTTCTCCATTGTGTCAGGGAATGAGGCTGGCTATTTCAGCATCACCACTGATCAGAAGACCAATGAGGGCATTATCATGATTAACAAGGTAGGGGATGGCTTTATTATTATGTACACATGAAAATCCTGTCTTCATTTATTTCACACTTTAACTTAAATTAAAGGGGCTTGAAACCCTTGGGTGATTTTGTAGTTACTACAAAAACTACAAAACTGCACATGGGTAAAAACAAGGCAGTCTGACTTTATAATATGCCATGAGGTAAACAACACAACTGCAGCTAATAACATTAATGGGTGTGTTAGATTGTTGTACCAAAGTATTGACAATACAAAATCCAACACACTCATTATAAATGTGTATTAGCTGCAGCTGCGTTGCTTACATATATCACATTAAGGTCAAGCTGTCTTATTTTTACTCTCACATATTTTTAACCTACAGGAAAACTCAAAACTAAATCGGCCTAGGGTTTCATTCCCTTTGACACTCCAGTTTTGACTCAAATCTAGATGATTGAAATGGAGAAATTCTTATAACAGGATTTGAAGTGTGAATGCTATGGCCAATGTGTTTTTGTCATTTGAATCTAAAGGCTCTGGACTATGAGGAACTCAAAGTGCTCAACCTGGCAGTGTCCGTCTCCAATAAGGCAGAGTACAACTTTGGCTCTGGTGCCATTAGACCCCCCAGCCTGGTTCCCAAAACCTACCCGGTCAAGATCAATGTGGTGAACCAGATAGAACCACCCCGCTTCCACCCGGCTGTCAAGGTGGTTGTGGTCTCAGAGGACACAAGCAAGATCAATCTTCACCAGATCATCACCAACTACGCTGCTATTGACAGTGACACTCTGAAAATTGCTACCAATGTCAGGTTAGCATCAATCATAGGCACACATGTATTTTGTTAGTGTTTCTAGTGAATGTTTATTATTTTATCCTTATTAAAATATTCTTGCTCACAGGTATGCAAAAATAAAGGACATCAACAACTGGTTGATTATTGACGAAAAGACAGCAGATATCAGGCTGGCCAAATTGCCTGATCGAGAGTCCAAGTACTTGATCAATGGAACATATTATGCTGAAATAATTTGTATTACCAGTGGTAAGTAAATTCCAGGTACCACTATGGACAGTACACAATTAAATCATCCTTATTTCATCCTCACTGGTTGTTGTTTTTCAGACGTGCCCACTAAAACAGCCACAGGGACCATAGCCATTCAGGTGGAAGACGCCAATGACGACTGTCCAACACTGACCAGTACCAGCCAGACTGTGTGTTATGGTGATAACGTGGTTTATGTCACAGCCATAGACCACGATGAATTCCCAAATTCAGCACCATTTGAGTTCAGGGTGATTCAGGGGAACCGTAATGGAAAATGGACAGTGGATCATATAAATGGTGAGGCATTGTGACTGAGGTTTTAATTTAATATTTACTTAATGTCTCTGAATGTCAAGAATTTAGAAAATATCAGGCGATACGTTATTAAAAACAAATATTTGTTCCCCCATTTAGGAATAGTGCTGTCAGGTTTGATCAAACTGTCAGGCAGAAACCTTGTATCTCCATTCTACACATTTCGTCTTTTTATGTTTTACTGTCGCACAAAAGGAGCGAAACAACAGATCTACAAGCTCACAATGCCTTGCATTTGCAACCTGCTACATCAGGTTGAAAGTGGTTATGTCTGTCTGTGAGTTTTATAAATATTTATGTTGACCAATGAAACGTATTAACAAGAGCTTGTGACTAAATAATAACTCTATTGTATCCATTGGAACACGTTTTTTGTTTACGCCATTCCCTGAAAAGTAACAGATTTTGGACATACAAGGTATCCAACAGACAGCGATATATCATTGTGTATTGTTACATTGTTAAACAGGGGTGTCGCACCAAATTCTGGGCCCTGGGTACAAGGATTCGCTCACATTTTGTGCTTTAACTATTGAAAAATAGCAGATACACAGATGAACATTTGTGGAAGTCTTTGAAAAGGTTTTTTGAAAAACCTATGTTTCTATATCAGTGGTGCTCAAATCTTTTCATGTGAAGGACCCCCAAAATGATATGTATTTGGCCACGGACCCCCATCTCAAAATATTTAGTTCCAGGGACCCCCCAGAAGTAAATTTGAGTTACAAATGTTCCCTTAAAAAAATACATATATTCAAAGATTTGCACACATTTTCACGACCTTTCAAAAATAGCAGATCTACAAGCTCTCGGTGCACTCGGTGCCGCACTGTGAGCTTGTATTTCTGCTATTTTTCAATAGTTAAAGCACAAAATAATGCGTAATAATGCGGCTCCTCCACCTTGGGCCCTAGTAACTCAGTCCCACTTTCCCCCCCCTTGTGACGCCTCTGCCTATCACTGATTCGGTGCATTTTCTCACTGCTCTCTCCCCAAGGCACCTCGGCCATTCTTCGAAACCAGGCCAGCCTGTGGCCAGGCCAGTACAAGATCGCCATGGAGATCACAGACCAGCAGGGCAAGTCGTGCGGTGACGTCCAGGTAATGGACGTGGTGGTGTGCACATGTGAGGAAACCACCACCACCACCACAAAGACCTGCGTGCCAAAGCCAAAGGGAGCCACCTTCGGAGTTCCCGGTGTCCTCCTCCTGCTCCTCGGTCTACTGTTGTTGCTGTGTGAGTACGAGCAGTGGGCAGTGGTGGAAAAAGCACTCACATTTATTTCACTTCAAGTATCACTAATGCGATGTACTGTAGAAACACTCTGTTACAAGTAAAAGTCCGGTAATAAAAATTTACCAAAAGTACCAAAGTATTGGCATCAAAATGTAAAGTACCGAAAAGTATTCAAAGTAGCATGTGAGGGGTCTAACTATGTGTTTTTAATTATTCTGAATCCATTGCAAGCATTTGTTTTGCACGAAAAACATTCCTTGGGCCAGAAATGGACCCCATACAACTGTGAAAAGTGATGACTCATCACTAAACCATCGTTCTTTGGGGCTGCTTTTTGGCCCAATGAATGTTTTTTGTGTAAAACAAATGCTTGCAATGGATTCAGAATAATTAAAAACACCTAGTTAGACCTCTCACATCCCACTTGAAGCATATTTTTGGGAGTAACTTTTTCCCTTATTGTATAGTGTATAGCAAGTGAATGAGACACAGAATTACCCTAGCTGTCAAAGATTCTCCTAGGGATGTTGAATTTCAATCTTTGTTAGATATGTTAGTAGACACCTTTACGAACACATTGGTGAAGAAATCGTTTGGTAACAAATGTATTCCCAGCTTTGACAGGTATTCTGCTAAAGTTCCCTGACTAAAGTAACTAAAGTTGTCAAATAATTGTAGTGGATTAATAGCCTGGCTCCAGACAATATTTGTACAATTGTACAATATTTGTTTCTGAGATGTAGTGGAGTAGAAGTAGAAGTACCTCAAAATTGTACTTGAGTACAGTACTGGTAGTGGGTTGTAGATAGGGTTATACTCCACTGCTGGGTTGATAAGAATCATTGCCCCTCCCTTCATGCCTAACCAGAGCTGTTGAATTGTGATCTGAAGGGATCAACAGGGAGGGTGGGTCACACATCGGGTTCATACACTATGAGGCAGGACGGGTCGGGTCATGCTTCTCAAACATTTAGCCTTTGCACAACAT
Source organism: Nannobrachium achirus (assembly GCF_963921795.1). Classification (NCBI taxonomy): domain Eukaryota; kingdom Metazoa; phylum Chordata; class Actinopteri; order Myctophiformes; family Myctophidae; genus Nannobrachium; species Nannobrachium achirus. Next base: position 34,391,216 of record NC_137814.1, read on the forward strand.
GTGTTACTTTGCCCATGACTTTCACTAGGCCTAAGTCCACTAGCTTATGAACCAACAGACGTTTCATTCGTCATCATAGTTGCATGGGTTTGGGTTTGAAGTAACGTGAATTGTGTGTGTTTCAGTGGTGCCACTCCTGCTGTTATTCTGCCTGTGTGGAGGTGCGGCAGCCATGGGGAACTTCAAGGCCATTCCGTTCGAGACGAAAGAACAGCTAATCTCTTATTATACTGAGGGGCAAGGAGAAGACAGGGTAACTAACTACACTGGTTGTTGTTTTCTTCTTCCACCCAGTCTGAAAAATTCACCTCACCCCCTGGCACTCCTGATTTCCTTGTATGAGCAGATGTTCCCTATTTAGATAGATGCTAGTGATGCTATCCAGATGTACTGTATGTTGGCAACACTTTCACATATGCTGCAGTTTGTACTGTATGTACAGTATGTTATTATATATCAGTGCTTCAAACACTGGGTCCCAAGAGACAGACGTGAAGTTTACCTGGTATCCAAATTCTTTTTGGAACACTTAATTGTTTGATTGCACTCTAAATACATGACCAGATTGTTTGTTTAGGTTCATGCCTCCGAACTTGCACTTTGTAAATCACCCTTGATAAGAGAATCGGCTAAAAGCTTAAATTAATTGATTAGTATAGAATCATTCTTACAAAAGGGGTGCCCCAGTGGATCACAGAAAAACTCATTATTTACACATATTTATGCGCTGCATGGGGTCCCACACTTTAAATAGCACATCTACAAGCTCACAACGTGTGTGATCTCCTATTCTCGGTGCGAGACACGATGCGTATACATTACAACTTTAGCTTTTTTACATTCATGCTTTTTCACGTAGATGATTGCTTTCCCCCTTCTCGCACAGGAAGTTCCTCTCCTTCAAATTCCAACGGAAGTGGACCATGGGAGAGTTACGGCTACAGATGTGAATGCATTTGGAGCAGGGAGTGCCATCCATGGAGGAGCAGGGAGTGCCATCCATGGAGGAGCAGGAGGTGCAGTGGCAGGTGGAGGAATGGCTGCAGGCGGAGGAGGTGTAACATCTTCCTCCATGTTGACAACAGAGAACATGCAGCATTATCAGTATTTCCATAAGCCCGGCGAGCATGTGGATGTGGACCACCTGGGAGGGGGCTTTATGACAGGCCATGAGTATTTCTCCAGGTATGGAGTTGGAGCATACGATGGCATCGCCCTGTCTGAAGACTTCCTGCACGACTACTACTCAAGTGTGAGTACCTGGAAATATCTTTGAAAACCTCTACTCTGAACGTGAATAATGCAAGCTGTTGAAATTACTCTAATAACAATGTCTTCCATAAATCAATGTGAATGGTCAATAACTTGCCATTGGTATTCAAATCGAGCAGAAACGCAAAAGCCAAACAGTTGGCAAGTTCATTTAAACAAATCTGGTGTTTTATTTTCTTACTCTTTACTGTGTGAACATTGCATCTTGTGAGCAAAACATTACCCGAACTTACCTGAGTAAATCAATGTGGGCTAAACACCATTGCACAGATAGATGTTTGAATTGTGTTCATAAACCAGTCTCAAGGACTGTTTTCAGCCTTACATTGCAAGGTAATCTGTGCTTTAAAATGCATTGAAATCACTATTTAAAGCACTATTTAACTTTATCAAAAATAAAGGCGCCTTAAAATTAACTGGTTTGAATGAGCAATCTCATGCAAATGTCAAGTCTCTGCAGTAATACAATTAATGGTCTAAACATGCCAGACCACCAGTAAGCTTCACATTTTCGTTTTAGGAGTGTTTAGTGTACCTTCGTTTTTGCTGAAGTTTAGGCTCATAGTCATTGTTGCTCTATTTTTGCAGAAAGCCGACCATGCCGCACAACATGCTCACGAGAAGGATGCTCTTCGGATCTACGACTATGAGGGCCAGGAGTCTTTGGCAGGCTCAGTGGGATGCTGCAGTCTTTTGGAGAATGATAACAGCCTTGACTTCCTCAATGACCTGGGACCCAAGTTCAAAACCTTAGCTGATATCTGCCAGGGGTCCACCTTGGAGACCGAGTCTGTGGAGGTGTCTGTCCGTCCAGCCAGACCAGTGTCACCTCCCAGACCCTCTACTTCCACTCATACACACACCCACTCCCACACAGAAACCACCAGAGACAGAGAGCACGTCAGTGTCGGCACCCTCAACACCTCCAACGTAGCCACAGGAACCTCCACCATCGTCCAGGATAGGCTAGTCAGTGAGAGATCCCAGGGATCAGTCACTATGCCCAGAGTCCATGTCCAAGACAACATTTTGATTCCGAGCCAGACGCTTCTCATCCAGCAGCCCACTATGTACTATGCTGCCACCCCTATGTACGTGGTTGAGAACCAACCCCAAATGGTGCTTGTAGCAGGGGGAGACCAGTCTGTAATGGGGCTAGGTCAGGTGGGGGGCCTCCATGGTTCCCAGTCTGTAATGGGGCTAGGTCAGGTGGGGGGCCTCCATGGTTCCCAGTCTGTAATGGGGCTAGGTCAGGTGGGGGGCCTCCATGGTTCCCAGTCTGTAATGGGGCTAGGTCAGGTGGGGGGCCTCCATGGTTCCCAGTCTGTAATGGGGCTAGGTCAGGTGGGGGGTCTCCATGGTTCCCAGTCTGTAATGGGGCTAGGTCAGGTGGGGGGCCTCCATGGTTCCCAGTCTGTAATGGGGCTAGGTCAGGTGGGGGGCCTTTATGGTTCCCAGGGCATGGTACTTGTAGGGAGGCAGGTGGGTGCGGCAGGAGGGGCTGGGCACGTTGTTACAGGGGTCAGCCAAACCATCAGAGGCGAGAGCAGCAGCTCACAGGGGGGCGGCCAGGCGTTGATCGCGACGGCAGAGCGTCATGCTGGAACAGCACCAGGCTTCTCACAAGGATCAAACGTCTCCCGATCCAGACAAGTGCGAGTGGTTGAGAGCGGGTCAGCATCTTCAGGGGCAGGGGCCAGTGCAGGTTTAGCCCGGGTGACGCTTCAGACAGGGTCGGGCTCTTCGGAGCAGGGCTTAGAAGTCAGAGGACATGGTGTGGATGGCCTCTCACAAGGATCAAGCGTCTCCCGATCCAGACAAGTGCGAGTGGTTGAGAGCGGGTCAACGTCTTCAGGTGTAGGGGCCAGTGCAGGCTTAGGCCAGGTGACGCTTCAGACAGGGTCGGGCTTTTCGGAGCAGGGCTTAGAGGTAAGTGGTCATGGTGTAGATGTGAGAGGTCAGAGTGTGTCACCCACCCCCTTGCAGCAAGGCAGTCACAGAGTTGTCGTGCAAAGTAAGAAGATCTCAGTCACTGAGAGTAATATTGAAACTAGCACAAGAGCATAGGACAGCCCAACAGTTTACATTTATTCCCATGGGAATAAATATATATTTTCAATTCTTGTGGAAAGGATATAGAGAATATACAAACATAGATGTGTTCTAGAGCATATACACAATGGAAAGACTATACAGTAAATAAAAAGCATAGTTCTCTGCTTGACTACATGAAATGTATGCAGCTTGATTCATAACTGAAAAAAGAATATGCCCCTCTTCTCTGTAACACTGCTGTGCTGTGCATAAGCTTTTTAATTGTCCCTTTACGTTATCTACATAAATGTTACTTCCGTATAAATGTGCTAAAGATGTAATAAGAGGCAATAATCATTTGGTTACAGAGGGAACTGAACGAAAATGTGTCATAATTGTAATCAAACGATCCCAGTGTGTTATAAATATTATTCACACAGATTTGTGAAGCTGCTAAACATACTAAATCCAAACAATTTAATAAATTCAAGCTAAAAGGAGGTACTGCAGTCATTATGTTTGAACAGAAGGTGCCATATTGGGGTCTTAAACACTGAATATTGTTAATATTCAGCATTTTCAAGACGCTCATGTTATGCAGTTTGATTGCTGCGGTCGATTACATTTGAACCTTGCCATGAATTGCACTGTTGATCTATAGATTGTCTGGCAGGAAAATGGGTCTTTATAGTATGTATGTCCATTTTATTGGTATTTATATGGGGTTTCTTATTTTTGAAATCCCTTTGTCCACTCCAAAAAATGGTAGTACCAAAGATGTACAACTTTTTGCATTTCTCTTTTATCCTTATTTTTTATGTGTATATATGTTTCCATGATTATGAAATAATGCTTAAATGGTTTTGTTTAAATTGGTTATAGAGACTATTCTGGATTTTTGGAGCACTGATACTTTTAGTAGAGGAGTCATTGCTGTTTTTGCTACTGACATTTTTCCCTTAATGCACAACTGAAGTGTTTTGTCTTGTATGTGTATATTGCATGAGTAGTCATTTAGAATGTCTTTAATTGACCGTAAACCTTTGCACAATATATTTGAATAAAGTTGGAAGGTTATAAATAATCTGGTTTCCTTTGTTTTCTTTCACTTTGTCACACTGCTGTAATGTTTTATACATTATCATGGGTCTTCAACAGGGGGTCTGGGTTGCGTACCATCTGAGGGTCTGGTACCCAGCTACATGCTATACCCATCAGGTTTGCTTGCCAGGAAATCCAAATACATTGTTTGGCAAGATTGTCCCAGTAGAAAAGATGATAAACCCAGACAAGAGTTGAGTGCAGGAAATGCCATGTTTGTGGAAAGAGTGAAATAGCAATAACAACTGGAAGCACATTGTGACTCGCTCAACAGGGAAAGGTGAATAGACATACAGTACCGGTAGATCAAACGTGTTTCAATTATTAACACATTTATGCTTCCTGCATTCCACTGAGTACTATCTAGTTCCTTCCAGTATTCATCCTGTCATTGTTTGATAACATCTGTGTCAAGGTGGCCCCAAGCTACTGGCTTGGCTCCTATGAAAGACATCTTGTTTATTGTTGCTTTATACGTACAGTATAAGTGAATCAATGAGTCAATGAATGAAACATGAGTAATAATTTACTTGCAGGCAGTGTTCCATCACTGTAGTGACATCATTGCAGGTGTGAAAGGCCGGGTGACTTACTTCTGTTGAAGTGAGAGAGACAGATCGTTGACTCAGCTCTTTAGCAAAAGATGACGAATAGGACAATTCATTGTTACAGATAGGCAATGTCTAGGGTGGTTCAAATTGTTGTCTATAAGAATGGAGCTTGAATCTTTGGGGGCATATTCAAGACAACTGTACTTCAGCGGTTTAAAAAAGGCAAGTCTGAAATATGATCAGATCATTGAGGAATGACAATTATTCAATGTACCGATATGTCAATATTTCCACCAGTGTTTAAAGGCAAACAAGATTTGTTTTTGATGTTTTTTTGCAGGTTGGTGGGTGGGGGCTTTGTGTGTTCTTTGTATAATGTCAAACCAATGAAAAAGACTAATAAAAAAACGAATAATAATAATAAATACATTTATATCTTTTAAATAGACTCATGGAATGAATTAATATCAGTATTTGTGAGAACACAAACAGCTCTTTTGCCACAACTTCTGACATACGACTTATCTCCTTTTAGTTAAGTGGAGTGAAATAAAGTTATGTTTGACAATCTCTCTGTCATGTAGAATTCATTGTCTCGTAATGTGATGTATTGTGCCTCTGTGTTGGCCAAGGAAGTTCCGATCCTATTTGCTGCTACTGTACATTAAATGTTATTTTTTTCTTTTTCTTTTTCTTAAGAAATAAATATACAGTTGAAGAAAACCTTTGGTATCAATATTTTAATGTGGGAGTTGATTCTCGAAAGGAAATGACACAATTGATATTTCAGAATTAATCCGCCCATCCTTAGTCTGTAGTCATGAACACCTGAAAGACTGGTTGATGTTGAAAAGAACTTGCTTCCAGCTCACAAGTGACAGCAAGGTCAGGTCAGTAAATACCTGAGGACAAAACTAAAAACTATTTTAGTTTTGTCCTCAAATTACACAAATTAAATACAATCGATCAAGACATTATGAAGAGACAATGTTTTATCTCGGATCATTTGAATAGAATATGCTGTACTTTGTGAGAAAATATAAAATTCATAAGTAAACTTGGGAGTTATAATCGTATACGAGTACTTGGAAATATCTACATCTATGCAAAGCATTGCAATACAAAAAAGACAAAACATTGATGGGACAGCAAATTTATTTTGACACATAACAGTGAATGCTTTGGAAATAAAAGTTACAAAACCTGGCAAAGCCTGACTGGAAAACCAATGACTATAATATTCACATAATTGTTAAGTTCTAAGATCACTCATGGTCTCTTTCCAAATATGAGCCACATTGATAGACACTATATGAGGCTAAATAGCTGTATCTAAAGATAATTTGCACACAGCAATATAGAGTAACATACATCTCTTTCATCATCCTTATTTCCCTTCTGCACTTCCTAACAACAATTATGGATTATTCCCAGCGATTGGTTTACGTAGCACACAGACTGTAGTACTGTAGTTCCATGCATTCACCATCAGTGACGGACATCATGGCGAGCCTCCTCCTCATCCTCAATCTCATCTTCCTCATACTCTCCCATCTCGTCGGCGGTGGCGTCCTGGTACTGCTGGTACTCTGACACCAGGTCGTTCATGTTGCTCTCCGCCTCCGTGAACTCCATCTCGTCCATGCCCTCTCCGGTGTACCAGTGGAGGAAGGCCTTGCGGCGGAACATGGCGGTGAACTGCTCCGAGATCCTCCTGAACAGCTCCTGGATGGCCGTGCTGTTGCCGATGAAGGTGGCGGACATCTTCAGGCCGCGCGGCGGGATGTCGCACACGGCCGTCTTCACGTTGTTGGGGATCCACTCCACGAAGTAGCTGCTGTTCTTGTTCTGCACGCTCAGCATCTGCTCGTCCACCTCCTTCATGGACATGCGGCCGCGGAAGATGGCCGCCACGGTGAGGTAGCGGCCGTGGCGGGGGTCGCAGGCGGCCATCATGTTCTTGGCGTCGAACATCTGCTGCGTGAGCTCCGGCACGGAGAGGGCGCGGTACTGCTGGCTCCCTCTGCTGGTGAGCGGGGCGAAGCCCGGCATGAAGAAGTGCAGGCGGGGGAAGGGCACCATGTTGACGGCCAGCTTGCGGAGGTCGGCGTTGAGCTGTCCGGGGAAGCGAAGGCAGGTGGTCACGCCGCTCATGGTGGCCGACACCAGGTGGTTGAGGTCGCCGTAGGTGGGCGTGGTCAGCTTGAGGGTGCGGAAGCAGATGTCGTATAGGGCCTCGTTGTCGATGCTGAAGGTCTCGTCTGTGTTCTCCACCAGCTGGTGGACGGAGAGCGTGGCGTTGTAGGGCTCCACCACGGTGTCCGACACCTTGGGGGAGGGCATGACGCTGAAGGTGTTCATGATGCGGTCGGGGTACTCCTCGCGGATCTTGCTAATGAGCAGGGTGCCCATGCCTGAGCCCGTCCCGCCGCCCAGGGAGTGTGTGAGCTGGAAGCCCTGGAGGCAGTCACAGTTCTCAGACTCCTTCCTCACAACGTCCAGGACGGAGTCCACCAGTTCAGCTCCCTCTGTGTAGTGGCCCTTGGCCCAGTTGTTTCCAGCTCCACTCTGACCTGAAAGGTGCATGGGGGAGGGGGTTTATAAACATGCCATTTGAGCAACCATAATTCATTCATAGATTAGAATGGAGAAACAAAAGCGGCATTACAAAGAAACTCTGCAGCTTGGCTTGAAGAGCAAAGACGATTTGAACGACTTTCTGTGGGTGCAGCCAAGTATTATAGGCAATGTGCTTTGCTGATTCAACAGTAAATGCATTTGATGTTTATATTTATCATAGTCTATTTTGTCCATTGGTTATATTCATATTATATATCATAACAATGAAGGCAGTTGCTCCTTCAGTTGGCCATTGTAGTGAGCATCATGGTCAGAGTAGTAGTGAGGCAGCTTGAGATGGGTTGTGTTGGCTGTACTCTCGCCTCATGATCAGCACTGCAGTAGTATCCCCTTCAAGACTACATTTCGCTGAGTCATACCCAGAGCTGTGTCAGCGTGACACAGCTGTGCATAGACAATGCATCACATCACTGGCATATTGCTGAGGGGCTGCAGTAACTTTACATGGATGAATATATATACATTACTGTCTGATAAATTAATAAATAAAAACTAGCTGCTGGCTTCAACAGATATGACGGCAGATGCTGACACGCACACAAACCGTGCAGCTGCCTGAGAACGAGCAGCGTCAGCAACACTCACCAAAAACAAAGTTGTCCGGCCTGAAGAGCTGTCCGAAGGGCCCGGAGCGGACCGAATCCATGGTGCCTGGCTCCAGGTCCACCAGGATGGCACGAGGGACATACTTATTACCTTTGTGTGGAAAGAGAAGATAATAAGAGTTTATAGCTGGTTGATAGAGAAAGGAATGATGCAATCATTGCAGTAGATGGGGATGAGGACAGAGAATGTCCAAACGTGATCTTTAGATGAAATGTGTTTTAATAAAGAGAGTGATAACAATTATGTCATCAATCTTGTGTGGAAACTTTATTTTTTATTCTTTAAACGATGTATGCAATGGGAGCCTTTTCTGTCACACACCTGCATCTCCTTCCAGCCTCCACACACCTTGGCGACCCCCACCCCCTCCATCTGTGAGCCATCTTGCATGCAGACTGCAGCAGCATGCTGCACTACCAAACTGCTTGTTCTAGAAGAGTGCTGAGTTCCGTAAAATCCATTCAAGGCGTGACGTCCCCATAGACCTGACCCCCCCCCCCCCCCCCCTTTTCGCTCATCATCTGTTGCACTCTTAAGGAGTGAGTGCTTGTAAAAATATGTCAATCATCGCACTGAATATTTTAGGGGGGAATTTTTTTCGTGGTATATTCAATCAATTCACGTGAAACAGTGCCCCACAGTTAACATTGATGCCAGCTCACAAAACGGAAACAATCAATAAAAGCTATACTGCTGATCATTGGAAACAAGATAGGCCTAGCATGTCCTATGTATGTCTATGCAGCTTTCTGTTCAGGCCTCTATGTACTTCCTATGGCAAATCAGTGGGCACATGACTCTGGCAGCTCAATAGTGATGAGGGACACTGGATGCATTTGCAATGACCTTCAACATGCCTGGCTAATGAAACCCGTGGCATGTGCAGTGAGTTGAGCACGGTGTGTGCTCTGGGTCAGCTATACAGAGACTGCAGATATACCTGTGGGCCTCAGAGAGAAAGGGAGGGGAGGGAACTGCATTTAGAAGGTTCTGGTGGTGTCCTCATTATATCCCTGCACTGATAGCTGAACCTACTTTTACCAAATTAGGTCTTCAGCTTGCATTGCTGCAGGGCTATTAATAAAAGCAGAAAAGTGCTTGCTGAATGGAAATTCTAAAGAGAACCATAAGGCCTTATGATAAGGCTACATATAGTGTGTGGTTGTGGAGGTTTACCTGATGCCTCATTGTAGTACACATTTATCCTCTCCAGCTGCAGGTCACTGTCACCTTGGTAACTGCCAGTGGGATCAATGCCGTGTTCATCACTTATCACCTCCCAGAACTAAAATGAAACAGATATGCGTCAGTGTTCATCAGACACATCATACATCATTATGTAATGTGAGTTAAAGTGGCCAAACATTAGAATCCTGTGGGTTAATTGTCGTGTGGCCATATTGCAGCTGCGCATCTCCTGCTGCCTCTGCAGCCTGCCTCGTTGTCATACCCACCCAACCCTACCCACTCAGCCAGAGCAGACCAGCCCACACGACCGCACCCACTCATCATAAAAAACATAGTTAACAACATGATCTCAAAAGCTCTACATTCTCTTCAAGGTGATCTAGGATTTGTCTTAAGTCATTTGTTATAGACTAAATTGCATAAAACAATATGGCCAGGACATTACAGTGCAGACAGGCGTCGCATCACAATTAGCCTAAACTATTAACACTAATGCCTCGATTGTTTTTATTGTAGCCTATTTTTCTTTTTCTTTTTTAATAAAATAAATTAAAACCAGTCAAAACATCGCCCAAACATTGCCTACCTTAGCGCCAATCTGATTTCCACACTGTCCGGCCTGGATATGAACGATCTCCCTCATGATGCGGTTTGGATGCGGGCAGAAAGCCTCTTTGTCCCAACTTCACCGGTTCCCAGTCTTCCTTCCTTGCCGCTGTGTTTGTGACAAGCCTCACTATGATGATCAGCCCTCGCCAACGTTACATTCCTGAGTCGTGGAGCCGGCCACCGAGATAAACGTGCTGCTGGTGGGATGACGTCACACCAGCAGAGCACCCTAATGTCCCGCTCAGCCAATGGGAGGCCGCTGATTTGATGCAGTGGACCAGAGGATGCTGCTGCATCACCTACTGACGCCTGACATCACCCTGTCTGTCCCAGTCAGACAAAATACTGCCTGCGTTCTGTGTGTAGCAGTGGTGGAAAAAGTACTCAAATGTTTTACTTCAAGTAAAAGTATGAGTAACACTTTACAATAAGGCACAAATTCTGCAGCGTAGAATTACTAGCTGTTACAAGTAAACGTCCGGATTTCAAAATATGGGCCAAAATATAGAATAAAAATACAAAAGTATTGGCATCAGAATGTAGGCTACCTAAGGTACCAAAAGTAAAGATAGCCTACTCAAATGCAGAATGTCCCAGTTTTCAAATGGATACAAATCTTCAATATCACATCTACAAGCTCACAATGCGTCGCGATGCAACACATTGTGAGCTTGTAGATGTGATATTTTCAAAAGGCTGAAATGTATAGGCCTAGGGCTGAAGTAGCCTAACTTTCCGGAAGAGGGCGGTTTACGAGGCTAGGGATGAAGTGGATAATGACAGAAAATTGATAATAATACATTTACCTACCCCCATTGATTCCGGATACATTTTTTGTCTTAGGAATGCGACAAAAAACTAAAAATATTATTGAACTTCAGTCTCCATGGGGTGAGTAAGCCTAATCAATAGAAAAAAATGTCATTTTGGGGGTGAACTACTCCTTTAAGTACACTACTTAAGTAATACTTTCTACCACTGCTGTGCCCATTAAAAAGGACACTCCTTTAGTTTCCCAGCCCAGACTGTTGTTTTTACTGCCAATAATGTACAGTAGGCCTAATACACTATACATAGACTCAGCCGCCTCCATTGCCCCAATCATTACCCACATTTTAATCTATCTATCAAGCAGGGTTACATCCCCCAGGACTTAAAATTAGCCAAAGTAACCCCCCTGCACAAAAAAAGGCAGTAAACTTGACCCTGGCAACTACCGCCCAATTTCAATCCTTAGTTCCATCTCTAAGTTAATGGAACAAAATTGTCTATGAACAGGTGGCTAGATATCTTGAAGAGAAAAAAATCATCTACGAGTTCCAATCTGGCTTCAGAGAGTCCCATTCCACAGACACATGCCTCATCTATTTGAATGATTACATCAAACGTGCGATTCACGATGGCAAATATTGCGGCAAGGTCATGCTGGACCTCCAAAAGGCATTTGACACCGTCGATCACTCTATTCTGATTGATAAACTCAAAGCTATCGGTCTTGACAGCACAGCAGTGAGATGGATGCTTGGTGGGGAGGGAACAGATGGTGGAAGTCAACAGAACCCTGTCCCCCCCATCCCAGTAAACTGTGGAGTCCCCCAAGGGAGTATACTAGGACCACTGTTGTTCTTAATATACATAAACGACATCTGATTGTGACTGCAATCTGTTTCTGTTCGCGGATGACTCGGCTCTCCTAGTCTCTGGCAGAGACGTATTGCAGGTTGAAAAGGCCCTTAACTATGAACTAAACATGATCTGCACCTGGCTCAATGACAACAGACTCTCAATTCACCCAGGTAAAACTGAATGTATCCTCTTTGGATCTGGTCAGAAACTCAGCAAAGTTGAGAACTTCACAATTAAAGTAGGTGACACTGTGATAACAAGAAAAAAACACATCTGCTACCTGGGTTGCATCCTGGAGGCTAACCAGTGAAAAAATGACTACCAAGGAAATCAATAAAGTCAACCAACGAATTTGTTTCTTGCAAAGGGTTGCCCCGCTGATCAATATTATACATCTATGTATCTCGAAAGACCCTAGGAGGTGCTCTTATTGGGCCCCTCATTGATTACGGAATCCTTGTTTGGTATCGCGATGCCCCAGCTGCCTTAAAGTTAAAGCTCCAAACAGCCCAGAACAAACTAATTAGGGTCTTGCTTGGTCTTCCTCCTCGGGCCCACCTTAGCGATCATCACCACGAAAGCGTGGGGTGGCTCAAAGTAGCTGACAGAGTACAGCATCTTGCAATGGGCCTGGTGTACAAGATACTACACTACACCTCCAAGATACCCATGTACCTGACAAACTACTTCCTAAAGGTCAAGGATATTCACGATCACAACACCAGAGGCAGCTCCACTAATCATGTTCAACGTTACTAGATTTAACACTAAACAAGGCTCTAATTCGTTCTCCTGATATACGTGAAACGCCCTTCCGCAAGCCTTAAAGGAGAGCAAATCCCTATAGCCTCCTTCAAAATTGGTATGAAAAGTCACCTTCAGGCGGCTGCTACTCGTGACTTGTAAATAGACTAAGCCCCCATTCTGCCCCCTTTCTGCTTTTGTAAATTATGTTACGCTCTTTCAGCTTTTGAAATTGATGTTATCCTAGAATAGATAAAGTACTATGTTATATCCGTCTGTCTTTCAATGTTATATGAGATACATAAAGTGTGGTTCCTGTGTAAATAAGCCATAAGGCTTTCTAGGATCTCCTTTTAGTTGACCTTGTACCAGTGATTTGTGCTGTTATGAAACTGTACCTTTTTCTATTGCAAACTGCTAATACTGTATGTCACAAAACCGCTCATAGAAGAGAATAATTATGAGCATTTTTGTAGGCTTTGTAGGCTACTGTATGTTGTGCCTTTATGCATTATAGCATGTCATAATAAAGGTTAAAATAAAATAAAAGTCCATATATGGGTATTCCCAGATGATGCCCAGTTAGTATCAAAAACTAATATGGTATTCTTCTAACATTTGGTGGGAAATCATCTACTGTAATATTATTGCAGGTCTCAATATCCTTGCTTGAGACCCAAGTGTTGCATCATACAGGGAGGCTCACGGCCAGAGGAAATTAAAGATACAAGGATACCCACAGTTGATCAATAAATAATGGATTTTATTTTAACAACACGTATGGCTTATGTACAAGTGCATTATTTGTGTTAAAAGAAGGGAAAAAAACATAGTAGTGTATAATGGTACAATCCATGTTTTTTTTTTTTTACATTCATTCAAATCCCATTAACAGAGATTCTATGCCATACAATAGAAGCTCCGAGATGTTTACAGTGGGGAGTTAGTGGACTGGAGACTATTCCTAGTCAAGTTTAGAACTGTTTACCAGTCCATGTTGCAATCTACGGCATGATATAGCTGGTCTTAACTGACAATCACAAGTAATTTAATTTCATGTGGTTGTTTATTTTTATCCGAGGCATACCTAGTGCTCTACTGTAATCTATAGTCACTTCTTGCTCTGTATGCCATCATTGGTGATGTGCCTTGCTGTGGGTTGCGCTCACTTGTACCATTTTGCATCCCCAACTTATTTAAACTGAATGCTTACTACACCAATGGCTAGAGAGAGTGTGGTAAAAAATAATTGCATCCAACTGAAATCTGAAATCACACTGGTTGTATTGTGTAATTGTCTCTACACAGGAATTACATGGGCTTCAGCAATGCAAAAGTAATTTCTCTGACATACACACAGACAGAGAGAGAAGCATTCAAGGACACAGGTTTGTGTAGTCAGACAAACGTGTAGCTATCAATCACTGCAGGCAATATACTTGACTAAATGTGGATGCTGGAGTCGCTGGACCTGTTTGATTAACACGCTGTAAACACCTTATGTGATGACGTGAATTACTCTATGTGTTGGTCTATTACAATGGTCAATTTGTATCCAGACTATGCTGTCTTGTCTTTTAAGGCAGACGATCTCTAAATGATCTGACTTCACAGGATTACAGAACATTGTGCTTTGAGTATTGCCATGTGTTTTCACTCACGCAAACATTCATTCACATTTCCATAGATGGCAATTGGCAATCCCAAACTTTTTTTTTTATGATTAGAGCCTCCATACTACCACCTATCTGAGCTGCATGGAAGAGATGGATAACAACGCCATTCACAGGAAAACCACCTAAAGCAGGTATGCTTGACCATCCGGTATCAAAGCATAGTGTATTATAGAACAGTGCATATGACTTGGAGATAGGACATTTCTGTGAGTAAAGTAGTAGTACCTGTAACTCTTGACAGACAACCACACAAGTGTACAAGTAGAAAGTGGGAACAACTGTGAACATCTGATGATGTCTGCAACCACTGAAGCATACTGCATTTCTCTTAGATGAGTGCTATTCCCTGGAAGAATATCACCACTGTCAGGCGGAAACCTTGTATCTCCAAATTACAACATAGTTTTTCCCATACATTAATGTCATATACGACAGGGTCGTGCAAACAAAGCGAAAATTGCCGATCTACGAGCTCACAACACAAAGCACTTTTGAGCTTGGGGATTGGCTATTTTTGTAAATGTAAGGAAAAGGGGTTAAGTCTGTCTGTGGGCTTTATACATATTTAACCAATGAAAATTATTAAAAAGAGCTTACAACTAAATCATAACTACGGACTCAATTGGAAGTTGGAACACATGTTATTTTCCTCCATTTCCTAAACAATGTTAACACTTTGACATACAAGGTTTTTGCCCCACAGCGGCAGTATCTAACAATACAACACACTGTGAGCATGAGCTCTGTCACATTTGAAATGACAAGACATCATTCATTTGGCTCTAAATTTCTACAGTACAGTAGTTTTGTATTATTATGAAAATCGCTGTAAACAGTGGCCTATCTGTAATCATAGCTCTTACCTCTGGACAAAGGATATAAATTACAATTACCTCCATTGCATCAAGTATGTAGCTACCATTGTCAAGTTAGTCACAGATCTTAGTCAAGTATATAATGCTGTCCACAATTGGACATGGGCTTTGGAAGAAAAAGCTCCTCATGTATATATACACATTTTTTTTTCATATACTTATCAGAGACAATTTCCTTGAGCAAAAGTCCATGTTAATTTAATCATGTTAATATGTTAAGGTCTAAGATGAGAAATAAAGGAAGAATTGGACCTACATTTTCCACAAATGTATAAAACTATTGCAGCTATTGAACATATTCACACAGTAGCCATTTTGCTCAGACATCATACTCAGGCCACCCCAGAGTATGACGTAAGATAAATGGCCGCCATGTGACTATTGTCAATTGCAAGGTAAACTTAGTTTTATGTGTAGATATGAACCATGGTATACAAAGAAGAAGAAAAAGGAAAAACTATGTTCACTTTACATTGTGATTTGAAAAAACACAACGGAGACTGGCAATGTTTAGATTGTTTGTGATGAAATGAAACATTCTGTCACCCACATATCCATTTCAAAAATAGCTTGTGTCTTTTTAGGATAGTTACTATTTTGAACATCAGCTTGTTATATTGACAAGTTCACAAGATTTCTTTTCATGCTTTGTCTGCATTGCAAAGCATAAGGTGCCACGTTAACATTCACACAAACATTGTACGAATGTCTTATACCTTTATACATAAGGGCACACCATGGAGGATTATGCTTAAAAACTCAAGCACAACAACAAAGTATGCATTTTACTTACAATATTGCATTTACAAAAAACAATTGCATACCATAAATTTCATTGAAAGGAACATTTGGAAAAATAAAAGGCTTCTTCAGACCCACAAAATCTGGATCTGTCGCTTTCTTTCTAATCACCATTCATGTACTCAGTCACATGTTAACAAATGCAACTCTACCAACTCATTTACAAACCATATTTTTGAATATGTTACTTTTTGTTATTACCTTTTTGTCTTCTTCAAAAGACCAAATTGTATTTTTGAACTTTAGAATAAGCCCAATTTTATTGTACACATTTTGTATAGGGCTAGGGTCTTTAGTGACTGCTAAATTATTCCCATCGGTTTTGACCTACTAATACTGTCTTTATTCTAAAATCTTTTGATGTCATTAGATTACATTTCATATGGGCCAAACGGTTTTGGTTTCATGTGTACAAAAAGTGCTCCTAATCAAATACAAAACACTCCAAAACATTTCCCTCCTTCAAGGTAAGGTGTTATTTCTACGCAACTATGTTGAACAGTAGTAAAAGTACAATTCCTTTTATGTTTTTTGTTTCTAAGCATCATTGCATTTACTACCACTCTCCTTGATGACATGACTCAGTGAACATGGGTACCTTTCTTTTCTTTTCTTACTCTTAAAAATGACAAGACAGTGAACCTTGTTGATTTACATGAAGGTATTTCATAGGCTGGTGGATGTCTGATGACATTCAGCAGAGCAGAATTGACTTTCATACTGTCACAGACCAACCTCTGGCACTCTCCCACTTGCATCATCCTGTTCATTGACTACTGAGAAACAAGCACCGCTGTAAAACATGTTTCTCCAAATGACGGCAGTCTTCAGTATGTGCCTGTGGCCCCTGCAGGATAGTCAGTGCCCTTGTGGGCTATTTCCTGTCACAGGGTCCTCTGTTCTTTTTTCTTTTTTCCTTTTGCTTTTTGTCTTGCTGGATCATGAAGACATCACTCCGTTGACAATGTTGTTTTCTGTGATGGCACAGTCTGTGATGGGTTGAACACCAGAGTCTATAGGCGAGCTGACGGTGCAGTCCACTATGGAGGCGGGAGCCGCCTCTGAAGGATCACAGTCTGTGATGGCGCTCGATGCCGAGTCTATGGCGAACGAAGTGGCAGCGTCCAGTGAGGGCTGAGCAATGTCTGTGACAGTCAGAGTGGTGGCATCCGGAGGGGACGCATGCACAGTGTCCGTGACAATGATGGGAGCTGGCGTAGCTGAGCCAACAGCGTCTATGGCAGGGGATGCAGACCCATCAACAGAGGGGATGGGATCTGATTCGACGGGTGGAGGAGGAGAGGGTGGAGGAGGAGAGGGTGGTGGGAGGGGGGCAGTGGCAGCAGGGGAAGGAGGAGGGGGAACATCAATAGCACCGGGGGAGGTAGAGTCTAACTGCAGGGTTTGGACAGAGTCTGCATCCGGAGGAACAGGAGAGTCCCTTGGGGAGGGCGGAGCATGGGGGATGGAGGGCATGGGAAGGCCAGAGTCAGCACTGGCAGTGGGGGAGGAGTCAGCAGGAACACCGCCAACTGACAACAACGGCGGGGGAGCGGCGGGTTCACTGGTGATTGAAGCCGGGGAGGGAGTGGCAGGGGTGGTGGGGTGATGGTCTGGGGAGGGAGGGGCAGGGGTGGTAGGGTGATGGTCTGGGGAGGGAGTGGCAGGGGTGGTAGGGTGATGGTCTGGGGAGAGAGTGGCAGGGGTGGCAGGGTGATGATGGTCTTGCGCAGGCGGGGTAACAGAGGCCACCACGGCAGCAGGTGCAGCGTTTAAACATGGTGGTGTGGTCGTCTCCAGAACCGGAGAGGTGTTGATGATGTCACCAGCCGGGGGAAGAGGGGATTCCGGGGGAAGAGGGGATTCTGGGGGGATGGGGGTTTCAGAGTGAATGAGGGATTCCAGTGCTGAGCTAGTTGGCGGGGGTTCCATGACGGGAGTGGCAGGGAGAGACACGGAGGTAGGTAGAGATTCGACACAAGGGTCCACCAGAGAGGTAGGCTGGGTTTCCACGGCAGGGCTGGAGACGGTCGGCTCTTTTTCAGGTGAAGGAGCAGTTTCTCTTATCACAGGAACAGGAAGATCAGTGGACGGCTCCATAGAACCCATGAGTGGCGTGGTGGAGTCCTCGGCACTGGGCAGGAGTGGGTGTTTGACACACGGGGCCTTGTGTAAAGGAGTGGACAACAGCAGATGTTCTTTACTGGCCAGTATGACACACCCTTTATCCAAGTTGGTGATTATGTGCGAGGGAGAAACCGAGCGACCGTTGAGATCTTTGGGCTGGATCTTGGCAGGGTGGACCTCCAGCGAGGCGGGGACAGATATGTCTATGACCGACGGAGCGGTCAGATCCACCGCAGAGGAGGCCGTGGAGTCCATGGCGGCCACGGCGGCGGTCGGCCCCTCGTGAAGCGGCGTCTCGCTCACCCGAGTGTAATCCATGGACCTGTTGCTCTCGGCCTGCGCCAGGAGGAGGAGCTGTTCTCCCGGCCTCCTGGGGAGGAGATGGGGCTGGCGGACGTAGCTCTCGCCGTCCGCCAGGGTCTCCGGGAGGGGCTGGTAGCGCGTCTCGGGCAGCAGCAGAATGCAGATGATGCAGATGAGGGTGCAGCAGGCGAAGATGACGTGATGGAGGAAGTAGCCCTTCTGATTGTGGAGCTCCATGATGGGAGCCGTCAGCATGCCGAAGCCCGCACTGGCCAGGACCAGGCCCAGACCTCCGCCCCTAAAGGTAAGAAATACAACATGATCAACTCACTGGCCAGGACCAGGCCCAGACCTCCACCCCTAAAGGTAAGAAATACAACATGATCAACTCACTGGCCAGGACCAGACCCAGACCTCCACCCCTAAAGGTAAGAAATACAACATGATCAACTCACTGTCCAGGACCAGGCCCAGACCTCCACCCCTAAAGGTAAGAAATACAACATGATCAACTCACTGGCCAGGACCAGGCCCAGACCTCCACCCCTAAAGGTAAGAAATACAACATGATCAACTCACTGGCCAGGACCAGACCCAGACCTCCACCCCTAAAGGTAAGAAATACAACATGATCAACTCACTGGCCAGGACCAGACCCAGACCTCCACCCCTAAAGGTAAGAAATACAACATGATCAACTCAGAGGCGCCGGCAGGGGTAAAATAGTGAGGGGACGATATTGCGGGTGTGGCCAGGTGGTGACGTCATGACCGTAACCAAGCGTACACCTCGGACTTTAGTATGTAACTAGCCTATAATAAGCAGTGTAATGTGCTGTTAGATGACAATTGTATAGGTAGCTCTGGATAAAGAATTGACAGTAATTCAACTTTCAAATGTCATTTTCACAATACATAACTTGTTTTATCCTGCTGTTCTTATTTAAATATTAATTATCATGCCTATAGCCCTCCAATGTTGTACGCCTATCATGCCTTCTGTAATCTCGGCATCATTGAGAATGAGCTAGGGCTCTGTGCTCAGTTTAAATGAACAAAGTAAGGGAAATTCAAGCTTACTGTAGAGTGAAAGTTAGAACCCACTGAGCAATGTCCGTCTATAAAGCCTCAAAATTGTACTTATAAGTATCTTACAGTAGGCTACTTAAGTAAATGTAATTAGTAGTTACTTTACACCACTGAATCCTGACGTAATTTCAACAAGTGGCAGACGTTAGAACCGGTTGAACATGTTTAGCACAGAAAGATCAAGTGCGTATTAGAAGAATTAGCATGTCTAACTCTGAGGGGGTCGCGGCAACCTCCAGCAAGACAATGGGAACGTTGGGACTATAGCGCCGGTTGGGTGAAAAAAGACAGGCAAAAATACAGAAAAATAGGTCTATAGCATGAAAAGTGAGGGAACAGCCTGGACCGAATGGCCTATGGGTCCGGCACCTATGGACAACCACTGACCACTTAACATGGCAGTCATTTGGCTGCTGTGTTAAGTGGTCAGATGGGTGGGCCACGTGCATTTTCAGAGCATGGCTAATTTAATTTTTTTTCCGCCTTGGATCAATGGAACTACGGTAGTATAGTTTAAGTTACTATTCATCTGTATTTCAATGAAAACTAATCGTTCAAGGTTTTAAACAAAAAATATATTTGTTTTGCATTAATTATTATATCATCAATACAATCTTTTTTGCCAGTCTTTTGCCATTAATTTGGGGGCCCACTTGCAATACTCTGACAGCCCACAGGTTGGGAACAGCTGCTGAGTGTACACCATAGAGTTATAAGAAGAATAGAGAGGACACCAGACATCCCCGCCCGTCCACTTGCATTGAGTTGCTCACCCAGCGCATGAGGCGTTTTCACCCCTTCTTCCGGGTAGTAAAACCGTGACGTAGTGGGGCCTATGTGACGCATGTTGCGTCATAGTTTGTGTTCATGGACGCGCTGGGGCTCCAATTCATGAACGAGCACTTCCGGTATGAACGCGCGTCAATACAAAGAAGCCTAGTGCGCGCGTTCATGTGTTAGAAGCCCCAACTGCAGTACCTAAAAACAGCCACCATGTCCATGGCGCTTCAGAGCTCACCCAAGGTTCTGGGGGCTTGGTGTACACTCATAGTGTCATTTTATCCCACGGCAGCAGAGAGTGCTGCCGTACCACACATTCCTCTCCTGTCCTCTCTGCTGTTGACCACTAGAGAGCCCCTTCCTTGCAGGCACTGTGACAGCAGTGCAGCACCTTACATAACTAAGCATCATGAAAATCCAATGCTGTGTCATGTCATGTCCAGAGGGGAGGGGCAGGCTGACTTCACACAAGGTGCGGGTGTACGATTACGCAATAACATTGAACCCGTATGGGGCTGCTGTGTGGCTTTTCACCAGGTCAGTGATCTCGCACACCCAAGTAGTAATCTGCAGGTAGCTAACGCATCTGCAAGGACATTCATATACAGCAGGGGTCTTCAACGTTTTCAGGCCAAGGACCCCTTAGTTGAGAGAGAGATGAAGCAGGGACCCCCCAACTTTTTCATAGATTCCATATAGTTTCATTGTTAGACAGCACAATCATCAGTGTATTTTGGATTCATGTCGATTTGTTTTTTCAGATACGTATTTAATCACTTGAACTGTCAATACTTAATAAACTTGACATTCTTTTTCCCTCTACACCAAATCTCTTTGCCGAAAATAGCCAATCTACAAGCTCACAGCGAGGCATTGTGAGCTTGTAGATCTGCTATTTTTGGCTAAAGTTCTCAGAATATGGCGCTAGGATTCAAGTGGTTAATATAGAAAAGGAGAAAAAAGTTTCTATCACACAAAGATTTGGAGGGCCCCTGTAGTAACTCTGAGGACCCCCTGTTGAAGACCCCTGATATACTGCACATAATATTCATAGATACATCACATACATACGACAGACAGACAGACAAGACAAGACAAGACAAGACAAGACAAGACAAGACAGATATAGATAGACAGAATCTGTCTGATACTTAATTGATCTTGAAGGATTCAGATAACTCACAGCATGCACAGTTACAGGTTATGTAGCCTCCAGCTGGTTTCACTCTACTGTTGGTAAATAAAACCATCTTAAATCTAATTACCTCAATAAACTCCCATCAATAAAAAGTCGTCATAATTATGTCTAGGGTCATAAATGTATGATGATTTATGTCACATTAAAATTGTAGCAGTGGACAGGGAACTAGTCAACTTAACTGCTGCAATAAGGTAATAGTCTTGTTAAATATGATATGATGATATTAATTCTATGAACCCCCTTTTCAGAGCCCTGAGATGGTTCAGTCTTAGTGTTTGGGTGGGCTCACCTGATGACAGTAGGGGTGATCTCTGCACAGAAGAAGATGCTCAGGTTGCTGACTGCATGGGAGGAGAACATGCCAATGATGGAGAAGGCAATGGAGAAGTTCCTATGCAGCGTATCCGAGTGGTTCTGCTCTGCAGACAAAGCAAAAGACACACACATATGCAGACACACACACACACACACACACACACACACACACACACACACACACACACACACACACACACACACACACACACACACACACACACACACACACACACACACACACACACACACACACACACAGGTTTTGGTTTACTGCACACTGTTGTGATTGTAAAGTGAAGACCTAGACCTGCCTTATGGAATGTAAAATCACAACAATGTACATAATGTATGCTTTATGCCTGATTTGCACATGGTCATGCATCGTGTCACGCACACAAAATAGCTGATATACAACGCTCACGACACATCTCAGTGTGATGCGTTGTGCCCTTAGATCTGGCTTTTTAATTGATTGCAAAAATGGGAAATCACAAAAGAAATGGTAGAAAAAGCATGCATTAAAGTCAAAAGCATTGCATGTGAATTTAACTGCATTTTTCCTTCTTTGTATGGAGCTTCATGTTACCTCCCCCAACATCTCCCCTCCCTACTGAAGAACTTCCCCAGCCAACCAGTAGGGGTCACTAGTACAGCAACAAGGACATGAACCCCTCACTGGCTTCCCACCAGCAGCAGAAGCACTGCTGCCATGAACTGGGCCATGGTCTCTGTGGTGGTGGGCAGATTTTGTACCTCCATACATGAGCAGGCCGTGTTTTTTTAAATAACTTTTTTCATTTATTTTTAATAATTTAATTTTTAATTAATCTATCATGGTTAAAATGGAGTTTGAAGTTACAATGGGTGTGTATGGGGAGAAGCCTTGGAGGAGGAGGGCCTGGTAACATTTACATAAAATATCTAAATATTGAATGAAGCAAATTTCAAAACTGTTCAGGGTGTTCATAAAAGCCTGATTAGACGATAAAATGTAAAAAAAAATAGTAAAAAAAAAAGTGAAATATCCCTTTAAGTAACAAATGTGATACTTTTTCCACCACTGAAAGCTACATTGTCGTTTCCCCCAAAGGCTTTCCTCCAATCCAACCCATCTGATTCTGAAGGATAATTTAGACTGAAACAAGGCTTAAATTCCCATGGACGTGAATGAGTCATGTTTAAGTTGTCCTAAAAGCAGGATCATAGGAGACGGGGCTTCTGTGACCAGCTGTAATATCTAATCCCCCGTTGGACCACAGGATGGCTCGTTCTGCTGCCCAGTGGGGGGGATTACGTGGGAGTGAATGGAGAGATTGATAAACCGATTGGAGCAGAGTGGCGAGGGTTCAAACCAAAACAGAGGGCTCTGTTCTCCTCCGACACAAAAGCCAGGAAATGAGTGAAGAGTGAGGACTTTAATTACACCTGAGACTTCATCAGGACAGAGTTTCTCTACAAAGAAAAGTCCTCTGCATCAGTTTAACTCAAGAGAGTGTCCAAATGGAAACAAATGGACCCACTTGTACACTCTTCAGGGGTTCGATTAAAAGTAGAGATGTTTGTGTACAGTACTGATGGATACATAGGATAGATTGTTTACGTACACTTACGGCATATCGTCGTTGTCGGGTGGAAACCTTGTATGTCCAAAAGCGTTCGTTTTGTATTTATCATTTAAAAAAATAACTAAACTAGTGAAAACAGCTGATCTACAAGCACACAACGCCTCGCACCGCAAGGCGTTGTGTGCTCGTAGATCTGCTGTTTTCACTAGTTTTGTGCGACGGCCTTGTATGATGAAGGAGGGCTTTACTTTACGAAAAAACTTACACATTTGAAACTTGGAGATACAAGGTTTCTGCCCGACAGTGATATACTATACAATCATAGACTCTTCCTGAGAGAAGCAGTGGGAGGTTTTCTGTTCCTGTGTACAGTATCTTGCCTACCCGCACCTCCACCCGGATGTGCACGAGAGCTACTGACAGTGTTGACTCATAGACTTATGTTTATGTAAATTGTATACTTAGACCTGTTAATAGCTCATACAGTCCAAGTGCAGCGGGCCAAGCAAGGATCCTAAAGCTAGACTCACACTAAAAGATAATCGGTGATTTGGGGTCGGAAAATAACCCTTAATAGAAATCCTGTTGTGACGTGATGCCTCATCTTTTTCAAAAATAATGTAGCGCGTGCATGTTTAAGATGATCTGATAAGAGAATCTAACAAGATTATCCTGTAGTGCGTGATGCTACCAGATTTCAAAATCATTTAAGAATTTAAAAATCCATCCGTGTGAGTCCAGCTTTAATCTCCTTTTGGTTGGTGGTACTGTATACCGAATCCCGGTTTACTATTTTAAAAATTCTTGCTTGTATCTCTTTTTTCTGTCTGTTTTTTCCCAGTTTCATACTGGGACACTGCCATGACAACTGTATTGAGTCAAAAAAATAATACAATACTTAATAAACTTGACATTCTTTTTCCCTCTACACCAAATCTCTTTGCCGAAAATAGCCAATCTACAAGCTCACAGCGAGGCGTTGTGAGCTTGTAGATCTGCTATTTTTGGCTAAAGTTCTCAGAATATGGCGCTAGGATTCAAGTGGTTAATATAGAAAAGGAGAAAAAAGTTTCTATCACACAAAGATTTGGAGGGCCCCTGTAGTAACTCTGAGGACCCCCTGTTGAAGACACTGCCATGACAACTGTATTGAGTCAAAAAAATAATACAAATAAAAATAATAAAAAGGAAAGAAAAAGTGGAGCAAGCGTGATTGAGTATTCACAATTTTCATATTGATATAGGGGTGATTTTGGGGCAATATATTTTGGATCCTTCCCAAACTCAATGAACCTCATCTAACACAATGGTGCGGACTGAGCTTAGAACTGAATATAATACACACACTACTACTCTGTATATATAGTTTTATATTTGTGACGATATTAGATTTTGGTGTAATTCTTTATGTCATAATTATGAATTTAATACATACAGTAGGACCCCAATGGACACAAGATCGCAATTACCTTTTTGGTGTTATCACTGTGTATCACTACTACACTTTGTACTTGTGCAGTTTGCATTTCTGTTTAACAAAGTATTCAATTCAGAATTCAAAACAAAGAGAGGATCCTACCTATATTCAGGTGGTGGCTGTATTTCCCCAGCACTGGGGAGGAATTAAAGATGGAAAAGGAAAATGGATTAGTCATTGTCACCTAGGAAGAAAACAATATGTATGTAATACCACCAAATTGTCACAACAGAGCTGAACTAATAGGTAAAAAAAAAACATCAAAAGAGCGAAAGAAAAAAAAACATGCGCACGCACGCTTGCGCGCGCACACACACACACACACACACACACACACACACACACACACACACACACACACACACACACACACACACACACACACACACACACACACACACACACACACACACACACACACACACACACACACACACACACACACACACACACACACAGAAAAACCTTTTCAGCACGGCAAGCAAAGCACTTCAAAGAGAACATGAAAACACACAAGCGTAACCTTCATGTGTAAACTCTTGTTAAACATTAATTAAGAGTGACTTTGTTCACAAAGTGAATGGAATGGCTTGTAGTGTACCATTCTGATGATCTTGAATTGCCTTCCTACACATTGACAGCAAGGCAGCGTGTAATCACATAATTACGCAAAAGCCTGTCGCGGCACAACAACTGTAAAAGGCACCGCAATTCTGACCCTTGTTTCGTAGCAATCAACAATGGGGTTTTTAAGCACTCAGTGTGTCTATTTAACTCTGAACGTGTACAAAATGGAACCAAATGGACTCCGTAAGGGTCCATTTGGTTCCAGTTGTACACGCTCAGAGTTAAATTACACGCTCGGTTTATCAAATGACACGCTCAGAGTTGAATTAACACTCTGGACTTTACAGTGTAATGTTGGCATATTGTAGGTTCAAGTCACTGGAATGAATGTGGGTGTTTGGAGCGTTCTGTGGGAGAGACATTGGACTCAAATGCGAGTGAAGACACGTCTCTAATCTAAGGACTGATATGAGGGTCACATAATATAATGTGCTCATTCATGCCATGCATGGAGGTCAAATTTGGCCCTTGGTATTATAGAACACAAGAAGCCTGTTTGTGTTTGCACGTGTTGCGTAGGCCTTGTCACAACTATTACATAATCGCCTGATCCCAGTTGCTTGAGCTAATCGCAATTATTTTTGCTTAATCGTGAGAATGGTTTCCTTTCATCTGCGTAAAGACATATCATATTTCTATTCATCTGTCAAAAACAGATGGATTAAATTAACAGAAATGTTGTATTTCCATGGCGATTGATAACATTGCAGCTTTACAAGCTCACAATACATGACAGATAGTAGATCTTCACTATTGTTTAAATGTATTTTTATTTATATAGCGTTGTCTTGTGAGCTTGTAGATCTGCTATTTTTGAGAAATCTTGTGCAAGTCTTTGAATATTTCAAATCCTTCTAAGTTTTTTTTAAAAACCTATGTTTCTATGTCAGTGGTGCCCAAATCTTTTCATGTGAAGGACCCCCAAAATGATACGTATTTGTCCACAACACCCCCATCTCAAAATATTTAGTTCCAGGGACCTGCCAGAATTAAAATTTGAGTAACAAATGTTCGCTTAAAAAAAAAAAATAGGATTCAAAGATATGCACACATTTTCACGACTTTTCAAAAATAGCAGATCTACAAGCTCGCAGCGCGGCACCGTAGCTAAAGTATAAAATAATTAAGGCCCCCTCCACCTTGGGCCCTAGTAACTCAGTCCCACTCCCCCCCCCCCCCTTGTGACGCCCCTATGAGTACTTCTTTCTCCACTTTGGTCACAAGCGATTCCACTCACAATTGAGGAGGCCCAGCTGCAGCAGGGATGCCAGCGCGGTGATGATCATGAACATGAGCAGACCCCCCCGCCGGCCCATCAGGCCCACCGCCGGGCACAGAGCCAGCAGGGACGCCACGCCGATGCCCGCCATGGTGTAGTAGTCAGCATAGAAGTTATTGAACATGGTGTTGCTCTGGAGCTCCTCCACCTCCAGGTCCATCATGCTGCGAGCGAAGCAGTGGTGGATCCCATAGCCTGTCAGCCTGCACGCACACACACACACGCACAGGCGCACGCACGCACGCACACACACACACACACACACACACACACACACACACACACACACACACACACACACACACACACACACACACACACACACACACACACACACACACACACACACACACACACACACACACACACACACACACACACACACACACACACAGAAAGAGAGAATAAGTATGGCTGGGGAGAGGGGTGTCGCACCAAAATTATGGGCCCTGGGTAAAAGGATTCACTGCGGGCCCTCCATGAATGTTCTTCATAGGGGGAGGAGGTTTAACCCATTTAGACTGGGAACGCATTATTATGCATTATTTTGTGCTTTAACTATTGAAAAATAGCAGATATACAAGCTCACGGTGCCGCGCTGTGAGCCTGTAGATCTGCTATTTTTGAATACCGGTATTTCAAATCCTTCTAAGGTTTTTTGAAAAACCTATGTTTCTATGTCAGCGGTGCTCAAACCTTTTCAAGTGAAGGACCCCCAAAATGATATGTATTTGGCCACGGACCCTCATCTCAATATATTTAGTTCCAGGGACCCCCCCAGAATCAAAATTAGAAAAATACATATATTCAAAGATTTGCACGCATTTTCACGACTTTTCAAAAATAGCAGATCTACAAGCTCGCAGTTAGCTTGTATATCTGTTATTTTTCAATAGCTAAAGTATAAAATAATTAAGGCCCACTCCACCTTGGGCCCTAGTAACTCAGTCCCACCCCCCCCTTTGTGACACCCCTGGCTGCGGAGAATGTAGAGAATAGTAAGGAGCACGGAATAAGAATATAAAATGTGACAGCCAGGGAGAGGAGTGTATACACAGTGACAATCCAACGTGTCATTAAGGTGAATGATTTGGACAGTGTGTGTCATAGGGGATGTGCAGGAAGATGAGGGAGCGTGGGTCGTGGGAAGGGAAGATGGAAATGTGAAGGGAGAACAGTGAGAGAAGGATAGGGGGAGGGGGGGAGAAATAAGGAAAGAAAGAAAGAAAAAGATGAGCAAGAACAAGAGAAAGAATGCAAGAGAAGAGGAGGGATACAAGATGAAGGATGAAGATACCGTGGCTGGGAACGGAAGAGAGAGGAAGAGGAGAAACAATTCTATGTTTATCTCTTTGTTTTCATCCGTTCCTTAGACACGAGCGCCCGCGCGCACGCACACACACACACACACACTCTGTGTGTATCTATCTACTGTTCCACGAGAACAGAGCTCATGTATAATTCATGGTGAGTTAGGGAGTCAGGGACACCATGCACTGAGGCAGAGTCAACATTGTATCTGTGGAACTAAGGATGAGGTCTAAGGTGGGGGGGGGGGGGGGGGGGGGGGGGGGGAGGAGAAGAGAGATACAGTAATGCTTCAGATAAGTGGGGAGAGCAACAGCCATATGGACAGACAGACAGACAGACAGACAGACAGACAGACAGACAGACAGACAGACAGACAGCTGCTGGATACAAGTGGAGAGGTTCTACTGATCAATAGAGTATCAAGCTCCCAAGTCAATAGTATCATCTTGGACTTGGAAAACCATACACATCTGACTGGCACCTCCTTGGCACACACCCACACACAGTGTTGGGAAGGTTCACATTCTACATGAATTAGTTCAGTTCATAGTTCATAATTCAACATTTTTAACTAAAAGTTCTTGGTTCCAAAAATGAACTAGTTTAGTTATTTTATTATTATTATTATTTTCAATACGTTGCGGCGGGCTATCATTTGTCAACATTATTGACCCAACCCATTATAGAACCACACACAGCAATTATTTCATCCAATTTAACATTAAGGTGCCCACAATGTTCAGGTGCCCACTCTTCCTGCACCCCTTTGCCACCGAATGTCCCACGTTGCTTCTGTCTTGTCATAAAGCTGATAAGCTTTTATTGTGAAGGCAAAGGTTTTTTAACGTCCCACATCCTGAGAGTTTCCATGTGGTGAAAATAGCTGATCTGCAAGATCACAACGTGTCGTGGATGCGACGTGTTGTGAGCTTGCAGATCACCTATTTTCGGCATGCAACACGCCGTACGACCAAGTCTAAGTCAGGCTTTAATTGGGAGACGGACGAGGAGGCGACGCACACACCGCGCTTCAAAGTGAATGCAAAGAAAGTCGAGGCGACGTGCGACTGGGCGCAGCGCGAACAAGATGAACGAGCGTCGTTCACAACGCCAGAATGAACGCGCTCCAACGATAACGTTCATTTAGCGGAAATACAGTAAGTTCAATTCATATATGATGAGTTCATGAGTGATCGTTCATTGAACGATCGTTCATTGAACGCGTTCAGGCACAACACTGCAAACACACACACACACACGTCCCAAAGACCACAGCATGGTGAAAAACACACGTAAAGGTTCATAAATTATGCGATTTCATCACACTGCATGAACTACTCACGAGTTGACGCAGAGCACCACAATGTTCTTCCACAGGTTCCTCGTCCCGACCATTTTCACTATGCAGGTTTTTTTGGGTTTCTTTTGGAGGCTCCTCTGCAGCTCTGCAAGAGACGAAACAGAAAACAAGAGACGTGTGTCACTGTCTACACGTGACTCATCTCCTCAGTCAACGAGGGGAGGAAGTCCTCGAGAGATGATGCATGGAATGACAGGTACAACAACATCCGGGGAAGATGCCATCTGGTATGCGAGGACTGATGAGACAGTGAATAGAAGGAGGAATGTGCTGTCAGGACAACGCCCCGAAACTGCGGGTGACGCGGGAGGGAACGAGGCATCTTGGATGTTTTTTTTGGGGGGTAGGAAGCGGTGTTGCCGAGGAAACTAACCCCTGCATTCTGATGCTGCCAGACATGTGTGCCTGCTGATCCCCATCACTGCACAACATTTTCTCCCTGGCCATATCCTGGTTATTATTTCTGATGAAATCGGGCCAAGGAAAATACAGACGCTATCAGACTAATCCTCCCAAAGGGCATTTTAATAATTCAAGACTTTCTAGAGCTTACATCTACAGTCGCCGTGTACACTGTGGGCTGTTTCCCTTTATGTCTACTTTGACATTGTTATGTGCAGATGAATCACTATGCTGCTCATTCGGTACAGAACAACACAGTGTGTGTGTGTGTGTGTGTGTGTGTGTGTGTGTGTGTGTGTGTGTGTGTGTGTGTGTGTGTGTGTGTGTGTGTGTGTGTGTGTGTGTAGCTATTTTCATCAAGTAATTTCACTTAAAAGGCTTGGCGACAGCCAGCTACTGTATTAGGCAGGAGAGGGCAAGTAAAATGTCCAAGGCAACGCAGTTTTCTGAAACGCTACATCAGCACAGAGTCACCGGGTGCTTGAGAATCTGCATATGCACTGCTGATTTACGTGCAGGTGTTGTGACTGAACGATGCCAATGTAAGCAACACCAGACAAAGAAAGTGCACTGCACTGTAGTACTGTAAGTAAACATGACTAATAGAAGTTACAGTGCAATAGGGCACTCAACGATGTCCTCTGAAAACAACATAGTTATGTCCGCTCTCCTCATAAAGAGGACAAACAACTTGACTAGTGGATATTACTTTAATGGCTTTGATAACCGTTTCTAAAAATCGGGTCCCTGAACCACCAGGGTCCAAGGGTCCAAATGGACCCTTATGGGTGCAACTCTGAGACTGTAAAAATGGAACCGAATGGACGCGTAAGGGTCCATTCCGTTCCTTTTGTACACTCTCAAGCACTGGGTATGTTACAGTTTAGGTCCCAGGGATTAAAAATAGATTGTGTGCCTATCAAAGTGGGGTGGCGTTGAAATGTAAAGGGCAGAGAATCACTGGCTGATAACTACAACTGTGAATCCAGGCACACATAGACATGAATGGGGGCTTGAGCCCCTGCCTTTTTATCCGTCTGTAAAAAAGTGCCCTCTCCAGGCCATGAATGCAGTTTTTACTATGGTGAAAGAAATGCAAATGCCATCTTTCCATGCCATACCTGAAGGCAGCATTCAAGAGGATTGCCATGTCCAAACTCTCTTGAACTTGAATGCATCATCTTATGTTGAAAGAATTGCCCTCACTGAGTAGAAATCCTTGCCGTACGCCACATCTCCAGTATTGCCTTTTTTATGCTTAGTTTAGGGTCACTGGGTGGTATCAAGTATTGAAAATAGCCGACCTCCAAGCTCACACCGCGTCGCAGCGTGACACGTTGTGAGCTTGGAGGTCTGCCATTTTCAATATTTTCACCAAAAGGCCCTTTTAGACATTTCAGCCCCTGCCTCTCTAACATTCTCTGCACGTTCCTGTATGAATCCATGTGGAGGACTCATGTTCTGCAGTCTGTAAACGTCTCTGCGCACTCTATCAACTCATGGCAATAATGACAAATGACTGGCCGAAGGCTCACAGGTTTACCACCCACCAGTCCCTGTGGAGTTATGCTGGGAACCCACCAAAAAAAGTGTCGCTCACGCGCATTATTGTGCACGGAGGTTTGTGTGCAACTGTTCACGCTAAACCTGCCCACAGCAGGATGTCTGGTCAATGCAATTATTATAATTCTTTTGCCAAGAGCGCAACTAAACTGCATACAACTTCACTATCTATAGCTTGGTTTTACACAATATACTTGTTTTGTTTCATTACAGCCTTTATTTGGTTTAAGTATTGTAGTCTCTATAAATGTTATTGTCCATTTTCATTGCATTGGAATTTAATTCAATTAATTGTAAAATGAATGACAGGCACAAAATGAATGAATGTTTATAAATGCTATGAAAACCAGTAAGACGGGCGTCCGCTGGCCTACTGTTCCAGGCGCATACCACATAGGCATTGATGCCTGACGGCGTCACCTGTTCGATTCCCGATCCGGACAACCTTTTCTGCATGTCACTCCCCGTCTCTCCCCCCATTTCAGTCTACTGTCCTATCCAATAAAGGCATAAAAGCCCAAAAACAAATCTAAAAAAAAGAAAATCGGGAGATAAGCGACCGTCACGTCGCCAAAATCTGTAGAGCAGTGTCCAAAAATGTGTTTAGCAAAAATCTGCCTGATGGTGGCGCTAGAAGAGGGCCATGTGAGAAAACAGGGGCGGAGGTTGTGACTTGCCAGCCAAGGAGTGTGTGTGCAAAGTTTGGCATGGATAGGGGCAACGGTGCCGGAGATAAGAGTAGGGGCAAATGTGTGACGTGACTGACAGACTGACTAAAGGACAGACAGCCCGTGGAGGTTTTGATAGTAACTGCGACCTGAATGTTAAAATGAAGATAGGCAATCACAACCCACAAAATATTAGTGATAACGTAATATTGACTCTGTGACAATCTGTGTGCTTCCATTACCTGTAAGGATCTGATCGACGTCCAGATCCACGTTGGCCTGGTTCTTCTTAGCGATATAGCCCATGATCCACTTGGAGCGGCAGTACTGCTGCGTGGCCAACAGCCACCGCAGTGACTCAGGGAAGATCCTGAGAAGACCACAGAACAGCTCTTTGTTAATTAGGCCTAGAATTACTCAATGCTTTTAACTACTGAAAAATAGCAGATGGCTGCGAGCTTGTAGATCTGCCATTTTTGAAAAATCATGAAAATGTGTGCAAATCTTTGAATATCTAATTTTTAAAGTGAACATTTGTAACTCAAATATTTGTTCTGGGGGGGTCCCTGATACAAAATATTTTGAGAAGGGGGTCAGCGGCCAAATACATATAATTCTAGGGGTCCTTGACATGAAAGAGTTTGAGAACCATTGATGTAGAAATTGACGTAGAAATTCAAAAAACCTTAGAAGGATTTAGAAGAATCGGGTCAAAATCGGGTCAAAATTCAAATGTTCACGATTTTTCTAAAATAGCAGATCTACAAGCTTGCAGCGTGGCACTTGCAGCGTGGCTTCGCACCGCGTTGTGAGCTTGTACAGTAGATCTGCTGTTTTCACTAGTTTGGGTCCCGGGCAAACGTCTAATTTCACTTTTGGGTCTTGAGCTAAAACGTTTGGGAACCACTGCTCTACACTTACTAAACTGGACCCGAGTCTTTTCAGTGTACACCAAATCTCTTCGACAAAAATATCCTTGTAGATCGGCTATTTTTGGCAGAATATGGAAGCTGGGGTTCAAGTAAGTGTGGTTAATAAGAAATGGACACTTGAGTATAAATTAAATGACTCCTTGCTTTCATCACAGACATGAAACGGGAGCCCGACTCAAATCTCAATATATCTGATAAGAATCCCTCACTTTGTGAAAAAGCTAATACTGCTAAGTGCATCGTGTCAGCAATATTGTACCCGACAGGGGGCCTTGAAATAGTTTACATTTCTTCTGAATGGAAAGCACTTTTGTTGTCCAGATGCATCACGGACATGCTTTGCGATACTACAAGGCAGGGACAAATCCCTGCTGCCTGCGAGGCCGGCCGTAGTGGAGTGGACTATATTAGCGTAATGTGTGTCATGGCAGGGTAAATGGAGGTTAATAAATGAGTGTTTAGTGCTTGAATCTTACCAAAATAGACTGCTGTAATAGTAGAGGTCATTGGAGACGACTTAACGATAAGGTATTAAACCTATTACTGCTGGGAATACGCTGCTGGAAATGCCCTTGAGGAGCCTGACATTCTGCGGATGCTTACTGTAGCTACTGTATATCGTTGCTGTCGGGCAGAAACCTTGTAAAACGTTACTTTTCAGGTAATGGAACAGATCACCTGTGTTCCAATGGATTAAATGCAACGTTTTAATAGATACATAATTACATATCCAATTATTTATGCACCAAATCTCTGTGTGCGTATCTGTGTGTCTGTCCTTTGCTCACCTTGAGAACCGGCCAACCGATCAACTTCAAACTTATCGCAGAGAACCCGGCGGGATTGCGGTGCCCGGTATGAAGTCGGCCAGCTCTACGGGTCTCTTAAAATAGGCAAATCCCCACATATGGTCGGATCAGTGTTCGGGATCTCCATAAACCGTAGCATATACGTATGACAGTTATTGCTTAACCAGAGGGGCATGTGTTCCCAACAAGTAGTTTATAAAACCCACAGGCAAACCTAGACCTAAGCACTTCACAGTTCACACTTGCAATGCATTCCTATTTTGGGCATGTCATTACAGTATATGCTAAATGTTTCACTGAATCACAAAATGTACCTTCCTTCTGTCCTCAGCCATTCGATCTGAACTTGCACTTGGGCATTGACCATTGGCATATAAAGAGAGTGAGGAAGTAGATTTTTGTGAACTCTCACACAGCTAAGACTCTGATGTAACCCTAACCCTCATCTATTTTTCTCCTCAGTGAGTTGACCAACAGTATTGGACAATAGCTCCAAATAGCGCAGTGCCAGACTTAATTGATCGGCAGGCAGGCATGTGGCAGTGCGCACAACTAGTTTGGCACTGATCGGTTCAGCAGTTTCCGAAATGAGCTCCAGACAAATGGACACACACACGCAGATGGACAGACCCTCTTTATAGCCTCTAAAGGAGACGCGCTGTTAAAAAGGGGCCTTTAAATGTTCAAATATTCATGGAAAGCCATTATATGACGGTTCCGTGCTAGTGTGTGGCAGACAGGATCCCTTTCCCCTCACCAGATGTAGGACAGCATAAGCAGCAGTGGGCAGATGATGACAGCCTGCAGAACCTGCCAGTCGCGACAGAAGTACGCCACGCCTGGCATGGCCAGCTGCCCACCCAAGACCACAAAACTGGCCACCATGGTCATGGAGAACCGCCATCCTGGAAGACACAGCTCGATTCCTGGCAGAAAGAACACAAGGCAGAGGGGAAAAGGTCATGGTTATTCTATAAAGCAGGGGTCTTCAACATTTTCAGGCCAAGGACCCCTTGAGAGAGAGATGAAGCAGGGACCCCCACAACCTTTTCATAGATTCCATATAGTGTCATCGTTTGACAGCACAACCGTCAGTGTATTTTGGATTCATGTCAATTTGTGTTTTCAGATATTTAACCACTTGAACCGTCAATACTTAATAAACTTGAGCTTTCACTCTGTACTTAATCTGCTCTTTTTCCCCTCAACACCAAAGCTCTTAGCCGAAATTGTGTCTAAAGTTCTCAGAATATGGACATTAGGGGTCAAGTGGTTAATATAAAAAAGGAGAAAAAGGGTTTCTAGTACACAAAGATTTGGAGGACCCCCTGTAGTAACTCCTAGGGCCCCCAAGGGGTCCCGGACCCCCTATTGAAGACCCCTGCTATAAAGGACATTAAAATGACGGGGGGAAATAGATTGACTTTATGATGAAAAACTCAGGCGTCATCTTTCGACAGTTTTATTTCTAAAATAAATACCATTGTGAATAAAATGTCGGATCTAGCACTCTCTGTCTAATAGAGACAGCCAACTGTCCTAGAGAATTGTTGTGTATGAAATTAAAACTTGGGGGATTTAATTGTACCAGCCTTATTCCAAATGACCTAATCTTTCAATTAAGCAGACACACAGAATGTGGGTCAATACTAAACATGGCACACAACTCAACATTATTTACATTTAAGACAAAATTCAGAAGAATCAGAGATAAATCTGTGTCTATAGTTGTTGTTATTCAGTGCAGCGAGGCAGTGGGCTTCTGGGGCGTTGAAGTAGAAAGAGCTTCCTTGTACTCATTCCTCCTCTATCAGAATGGCACCGATTCATTCAGCCAGTGATTAGCATGCACGCCACGCTGGCTGGCAGCAACCAGAGCCACTTCAGCCCTTTAACTCTCAGATACCTGGAACGCGCCCGAGTCGCGTTAGATTTGAACCACTTTAACCATTATTTTATGCTTTAACTATTGCTTGTAGATCTGCAATTTTTGAAAAATCGTGAAAATGAGTGCAAGTCTTTGAATATATTTGACCCGATCTTTGACCCGACTTCCAAATCCTTCCTCTAAATCATGCTGTTCTCAAACTTTTTCATGTCAAGGGCCCCCAAAATATCTCAAAATCTGTTGTTCCAGGGACCACCCAGAAGCAAATATTAAAGTTACAAATGTTAGGTTTTAAGTAGATATATTCAAAGACTTGCAAAAAAAAAATCATGATTTTTCAAAAATAGCAGATCTACAAGCTCGCAGCGCGGCACTCGGTGCCGCGCTGTGAGCTTGTATATCTGCTATTTTTCAATAGTTAAAGCAGTCAATAATCGTAGGCCTAAATGGGTTAAGCCCAGTTCAGATACTTCAGAACAAAGTTTCGCGACAAGACAACGCCGTTCTATGCTCGGTTTGTACTTTTTTGTAAGATTGATGTTGCGTACTGAAAAACAACACATACACAAGCATTGCGAGCTTGTAGATGTAGACTATTTTCCGTATGGAATACGTCATACGACATAAGCATTAGAATGTTGCGAAGGATAATCGCAACGGTCTGAATCTGCAATGCATGGAGCGTGGACTCCATCCATGCATCCATCTTTGGATTAAACTGCAGAAGCAGGAACACGGGCATTCTTGCTGTTGCCTGCCCTACTTCATTCATCCCTCTCTATCTCACGCATCACTTTCTATTTTTTGGGTCTGGGTCCTTTTCTGCAGCCGAGGCACGCGGCCCAGTCTCCAGATGGGCCTTTCAAGGTGACAGGACCGGAATAATACAGTGGGTGTCGGCAGCTCTGTTTCGTTCCAGAGGAAAAGCCTGGAATTTCAATTAGGACTTGCCCCCTCCTGAGGACATGAATAATGCCCTCTGTTCACAGACACTATCGCAGCTGGAATGACAAAGCCAATGAGCAGAGAGCGGGGCAATGGGAGCAAGGCCTGCTGGGATTGAACCAGCTAACCTCAAGCCTCCATCATGAGAGCAAACTCATGGATCACTGGTTTGTGTGGACTACATGGGGTCTGAATTCTTCAGCCACGCATGAGATGTCATGTGTACTGAACAGGTCAGTTTGCTGTGCCCGCACAGTATGTCCCGGGTACTTGCAGACTGTGTAAAAAAATGCTGAGACACGCGCTCACACGCACGCGCGCGCACACACACACACACACACATACACACAATATGGTACAAATTCAAAGACATCTTGTGACATATAAATGTATGACATAACATCGTAAGCACACATCGCCCTTTCAGGAATACAATACGTATACTGTAAACATTAACTGTGGATGGAATCTACAGTAGCAGCAGAGGTTTGCAGAGTTGAGCTCCTTACCCCTGCTTACCCTATAATCCTCCATATCCCACTAAATCAACACTCCCACAATGCCTTGCACGATCTGGGTTTCAGTAACACACACATATCCACCCGTAGATCATCTGATGTAAACCATAAGGCAAGCACTCAACCCAGTGCACCAACCCAAAGCCCAGTGGGTGACAAGGCAGTGCTATTTAACCACTTGAACCCTGGCATGACATCCATACATTTGGCATGTCATTATAGGGCCGGGGGAATGTCATTGTAACATACAGTAGGCCCAGGGGCGTCAATTGGGTATGGCAGGGGTATGCAGCTGCCATACCCTGGGTCCAGGGGGGAACATAAAAGTTACTTTTAAAATTAAATATAAATCCATGAATGTCTCTTTGTCTATCTGTGCTGGCTATTATGTTGTTAAATTACAGTCAAATAACTACAAATGCAAAATTTTATGCTAAGGTATGGCAACATGACTGGTGTCTTGCACGCGCGCCTTTCACCAGTCATGTTGCCATACCTTAGCTTTTTCTGAACTGACGCCACTGAGTAGGCCGGGCTTCAGTGGTTAAAGGCTAACAAAGGGGATCTTTCAAAGTTCCAATAAAATACTTATCATCATGTACACACACTGGTTGAAAGAAATAATAAAAAACTACATCATCAAAGTATGAGCCAATAGCCAATTAATAACCACGCTAATCCCCAAAGAAGCTTTAACTGATTTGCTGACTTTGCCAAAAACAACTGTGTGATTCACAGAGCCTCTCTCCTCTGGTACAAATCTCACCCGTACACTAGCCTTGTGTCAAGTACAGAATGTTCAGTGAAGGAGGTCCATTGTTGTAGAGTGAAACAACTGTACTGGGTTGATCACTTCACTAGGGGCCCTCAGAGGGGCCACCGCCTGTCCCCAGGCCAGCAGCTTAATGCCACCACTTTTCCTGGTCACATGTGCTCCTCACGGCCCCTGCCCATGATGTCACAAACTGATCCTGGCCACTGGGTTTGTGTGTCAAAGTCTTCTATATCCTGAGCCCATTCTAACAAGAACAAATTACCAAGATGTTATTGACTGGAACACCGTTTTCGACACCCTTATTTGTAAATCTGTGTATTACATATAGTAGATAGATATACAGTATATATCTGTAGCTAGATACATAGGCTACAGTAAATAGAGACAGACAGACAGACAGACAGACAGACAGATCGATATATACTGCAGATAATATATTCAAACTCAAGGCCCGGGGGCCAAATCAGGCCCTTGAATTAATTATCTTTGGCCCGCAGGATGATGTTTAATTACTATTAGAACTGGCCCGCTGGTATATTGCTCGCACCACATAATACTATAAGTCCCACAAAGCACTGTAAGTTCATTGGCGCGTATCGAGGGCCCGCGTCTTCACTATTCATCAGCAGCGGAAGCGGATCGCCTGTGGTCAACTTTCAGCAATAACTCTCCCCAAAAATAGCTAAACGAAAGGTGAACTCTGAAAACAGTGGTTTTCAAGCCAGGTGGGAGGCAGAGTACATGTTCATGGATGTAAAGGGCAAACCTGTGTGTCTTGTGTGTGTGGTGTGAGCTTTAATAATGCATTTTTTGCATTTATCTTGCTATTAATAAAACAGAATATACTGCAGCTGATTTTATTTATGTTTTACTTTATTCATTTAAAGATTAATGTTTATTTTGGCCCACTGTGTATTTGAGTTTGACATCCCTGCTGTAGATAGATAGATATTTGCAGCTATGCTGCTCTTCTATCATGTGACAGTCGGTGTAGGCTACAGCTGTGAATGGCTGTGTTGAAAAGTAACGAGTGCGGGATGTCCACTGGACTAGTGGTCCAGGCGCATATACCACATGAATGCCTGACAGCGCGTCGCAGGTTCGAGTCCCGATCCTGACGACCTTTACTGCATGTCAATCCCCGTCTCTCTCCCCATTTCCTGTCTACCTACTGTACAATCAATAAAGGCAGAAAAGACCCCTCGCCCCATAAAAAAGGAAGAGTAACAAGTGAGTAGCCTCAGTAACCAGGCTCACAACGTCAGGACTGGGAGTCCATTGCTGAATGCCACAGAGTCACTACAGGGTAATACAGGGAGAGACAGCTCTAACTTAGCAATAACTAGCGGACGGTACTAACGCCACTCGCCCCGGCAAATATTAATCGAACCAATCAAAAAGTTACGGCCACGCCCCTTTTCCCACAAGTTAATCTGTCTGGGACACCATGCTGGTATCCCAGTAAAAACAACACCTCTCCTCAATTTCCCCTCAGGGATTAATGAAGTATATCTAATCTCATCTCATCTCACCAACAGACTAGTACACAGAGTGGACAGTGTGTGTGTGTGTGTGTGTGTGTGTGTGTGTGTGTGTGTGTGTGTGTGTGTGTGTGTGTGTGCGTGTGTGTGTGTGTGTGTGTGTGTGTGCATACAGTATTTTCGTGCATGTGCGGTCCTATGGACTTTTGAGATAAGCCCTTAATCATTCATCATTTCTTGTTATCGCACAAAACAAACATGGCCAATTAGCCATAGTTCTAACGGTTCTTTGATCTACTATGTGGACTGCTCAACAAATGTGTAGCTGTCAACATCTGACTAAAACAGCTCAAAAGGTTTCTCAACCATTTGATGATGTAAAAGCATGGGATGTGTCTGTGCTGAATTATACACACAGCCCAATCTGGGAACCCAACATCAAAGAAAGGGCGGCACCCACTCGGTCTGTCTCTCTTCGTAGCCATCATTGACTCTGTCTCGAGAGATTGCACACAGCCAGCCTATCTATCATCTCTACAGCAGCTCCCAAATGGGAACATGCAGGTGACTGATAAAAGGTTCTCACTCAGACAATAAAAGATTCGGTCTCACCCACGCACAAACTGAGTGTGGCATTCATTATTTCCATCAATTGCAGAGACAATTTGCAGTGATTTTACATGCGAATTGTGTAAATCAATGGACTTAACTTGGGCATCTGTGGAATGAGAAAGTGTAGCAGGATAGACCTGCCCGAAGGCCTGAGGCCTAAAATCTCCCTTTCCCAGAGGGAAGGATTCCCCTTTGGATGAGTGGTAGCCGTTTGATTCCCCACTCCAGGAACCCCTGCTCGGATCCAGGTGTGTTATAACGGTACTGTTATAACAGCATGTTATAAGACACCCTACACAACACAGGTCACACTGTGTAGTGTGTAGGGTTGGGATCCTATTGGAATTTAACCATTCAGATTCCTTAACAGTCCGATTCCATAGCGGTTCCCTTCAACGATTCCTATAGGGGTTCAAAATGGACCCTTAGAAGTCTGTTACTCTCAAAGGGTACAAATGGTAAATGGCAAATGGACCCCACATGTCCATTTGTACCCTCTCAGAGTTATGTTGGGTCTTGAAATTCAAGTTTGATCGGCTATTTTTTGGCAAAGAGATTTGGTACAGAGTGAAAAAAAGACTGTATCAAGTATGTATATTTAACTCATTTGTAGCCAATCCCGAGAATACTCGTGAAAAATACTCGAGTATCATATGGTGCCGATCCCGAGTATACTCGTGAAAAGTACTCTATTACTGTAACGGCGGTTCTCCTACCCTGTAGCTGCGCGGAAGGTCCTGGCACAATCGCCCTCGCCGATTCATCATCATCACGGATCCACGTGCACAAAATAGTAATCCCATAACATTGAGGCAGACGGGAATCTCATCTTTAATGTCCATTATCTCCAAACAACACTTTCAAAGGGGAGGATGGCAGTAGATTCTCGCTAATAAAACACATGTTGAAAAGCAACGATCCGCCATTACACAACGGCATGTTGACGACGAGCGATTCCGGTGAATGACGTGATGACGTCAAACCGGAAGTGTTTACGCAATCGACTTCTGGCCTTCAAAATAAGAGACTGGCCGCTTATGGAGAAAGCGAGAGGCACGCTGGACATTTTAATCCGTTAATTTCAGGAGCACAAAATGAGTTAAGTAAATCTCAGCAACACCAACTCAAGACGGCCAAAGACTGATTTTGTTCGGCGGTTCCCGACATTCGGTCATGTTGGAAGTCACCATTATTACAGAAATATATACTGCATGCTATGCTGAACGTAATCCACTTAGTGTCATCTTTTCAAAATGCATATTTACCGTACAGTTTGTGTTTGTATGCTTATTTCGCAATACCTATTGCGCAATCCTCTGTAGAGTGAATTTGTCATTCTCATCACAAAAGTATCGGGTTTCAAGAGGGAAGGGGGGGGTTAGAGAGAGAGAGAGAGGAGAGAGAGAGAAGAGAGAGAGAGAAGTAAGATACAATACGGTACAGTCAGGTACAGTAGAGTACAGCAAAGTACAGTAAGGTAAAGTAGAGTACAGTAGAGTACAGCAAAGTACAGTAAGGTAAAGTAGAGTACAGTAGAGTACATTAAAGTACAGTACAGTAAGGTAAAGTAGAGTACAGTAGAGTACATTAAAGTACAGTACAGTAAGGTAAAGTAAGGTACAGTAGAGTACATTAAAGTACAGTAAGGTATAATAAGGTACAGTAGAGTACATTAAAGTACAGTACAGTAAGGTACAGTAGAGTACATTAAAGTACAGTACAGTAAGGTACAGTAGAGTACATTAAAGTACAGTACAGTAAGGTAGTACAGTAAGATACAGTACAGCAAGGTACAGCATAGTACAGTACAATACGGTACAGCAAAGTACAGTAAAGTACAGCAAAGTACAGTACAATACGGTACAGCAAGGTACAGTAGAGTACAGCAAAGTACAGTACAATACGGTACAGCAAGGTACAGTAGAGTACAGCAAAGTACAGTACAATACGGTACAGCAAGGTACAGTAGAGTACAGCAAAGTACAGTACAATACGGTACAGTCAGGTACAGTAGAGTAAAGCAAAGTACAGTAAGGTAAAGTAGAGTACAGTACAATACGGTACAGTCAGGTACAGTAGAGTACAGCAAAGTACAGTACAATACGGTACAGTCAGGTACAGTAGAGTACAGCAAAGTACAGTAAGGTAAAGTAGAGTACAGTAGAGTACACCAAAGTACAGTAAGGTAAAGTAGAGTACAGTAGAGTACATTAAAGTACAGTACAGTAAGGTAAAGTAGAGTACAGTAGAGTACATTAAAGTACAGTACAGTAAGGTAAAGTAGAGTACAGTAGAGTACATTAAAGTACGGATGGATGGATGGATGGATGGATGTGGATGGATGGATGGATGGATGGATGGATGGATGGATGGATGGATGGATGTGGATGGATGGATGTGGATGGATGGATGGATGGATGGATGTGTGTGTGGATGGATGGATGGATGGATGTGGGTGGATCACTGCTGCAACGTAGCTGTGAGCGCCTGCGAAGCAGGCGCGATCTCTAGATGTGAGCGGCCCGAAGGGCCGCGAACCTCTAGTTTTACCAATAGAGGGTTTAAGTGGTCCTGGATATGCAGCTCGGCAAATAAAAGGTGAATTGATACCAGTGCATGACGGTGGACGATATCACGATAAATTAAATCTCCACGATACGATTATGGTGAGTGTTTTTTATCACGATAAACGCTAATATCGCTTATCGTCCCATCCCTAGACGTGAAGTCCATACATCAGGTCTGACACATACCGGTTCCTCAATGTTGGATCTGCGTTCCTTCGGTTCCGGATAGGGCTGTCACGATATGACATTTTACATGAC
This sequence comes from Nannobrachium achirus, assembly GCF_963921795.1. Taxonomy (NCBI): domain Eukaryota; kingdom Metazoa; phylum Chordata; class Actinopteri; order Myctophiformes; family Myctophidae; genus Nannobrachium; species Nannobrachium achirus. Next base: position 34,433,793 of record NC_137814.1, read on the forward strand.
GATTAATTGTCACTCAAATAATTGGTGATTAACGATTTAATTATGTATTTGTCGTTGATAATTACATTTCTGTTTGGCTTTTAGGCTTTGAAGTTACAGTACATATGGTAGATATGACACATAACCTAACTATACAAATACATTACTGACATATTTGACAACTTACTACTTAAAAAATAACATTGATAGTGGAAATAGACGATCTACAAGCTCACAACGCGTCGCGATGCAACGCGTTGTGAGCTTGTAGATCTGCTATTTCAACTATTTCTGAAATTTTTCAACATTCACGATTATGACGATTATGACAAAATAATTGCGATAATGTCAAATAATCACGATTAGACGATTATGTAATAATTGTGACAGCCCTAGTTCCGGATCCCAACACTAAAACTGTGTAGCACAGTGTTACTGTACAGTGTGTACTGTAGCCTACATCATACTGCAGGATTCCCCAATAGGTGGCCCGCGGCCGCGGGGGGTTCTGTCCGGCCCCCACCAACCCCAGTCATTTTGGGGGGGTAGTGAAAGTTACAGGTATGGTGAGTGCGATATGAAATGTAAGCTTACCATAATCATAATTATTAATCCTTAATAAATTTCAATCATATTCAAGGGCTTTTGGAGCAAAATGAGACAGACGCAGAGCACTGCCACTGCAGAGGGAAGGTGTGTGTGTGTGTGTGTGTGTGTGTGTGTGTGTGTGTGTGTGTGTGTGTGTGTGTGTGTGTGTGCCCCAGCTGAAGCTAGTTAAGTAGTTGACGGCCCCTCGTCAACTACTAGGAAGGCAATTATGTCTGTCAACTAGCTGCTGTTATACAGATTAAACTTTTTTTGTTTCAACTTCAACGTTAAGGAGTGCATGTCTCATAATAATTATAATAATGGTGGTATAAGAGCAGCAACAACACTAGTATATCTGAACTGTCGCTGGAGTAGCGGGAACACCGTCGTCACCCCCCGCAATGTTGTGGCCCTCGGCTTGGTACCCAAGACATAATTCGGCCCATGGGGAAAACTATTTGGGGAACCCTGACGTACTGTGCAGCCGGTGGCTATTATGTCTTGTGAATAACACAGGATCTACTGTATGGCTACTTTGCGCTGACCACCACAATATGGAACCCAGGTCATCCACTGTATTTCAGTCTGACGAGGAAGCTGTAGCGCTGGAGGAAATCCAGAGGAAACCCAGATGGAGACTTTTACCGTATGTATAGTAAAAATGCCATGCAGAGAGATAGGGCGCAGGTTGGAACTTTGCTGAGCAGCCAAGAATGCACACACTGCACAAAAAGGGAACTTTAACCCTTGCTCAGAGGGGGAGAAAAACTGAGTCTGCACCTTAACCCATTTATCAGTAGATGGCGTGGAGGAAGGGGGGGGGAGCACAACACAACACGGTTCAACGTTCGCTGGTTTCCTTTTGTTGAAAAGCCTTTGTGCTCTCACAACGTGACGCCTATAGCCCTGTCTGTCTCTATTAGAAATAGTGATGTTCTGTAGGATGCATTTTGTCAATGGACCCGTTTATCAGTTAGGGACAACATGAGGAGATGTGACAGATCGGATGCCTCTCTGCCCTTTTCTCTTCCTAAAGCCCCCCAACAAAGATCTTTCTATAGCACCTGAGGCGATACTGGCCCCTGTGCAGCATGGCTGCAGACAGTTGTGTGAAGAGACGTCTCCATGGCCGTCCCCAGGGAGCCATAGAACATGTAGCGGAATGAAAAGCTCATCTTTACTGTCCAGGACTAGACAATGTTTTGTGGGGCCAGACCGATTGATATCCATCAAAGGGACACACAGGGCCATACCAACTGATATCCATCAAAAGGTGCACGCACTCATCTTCTTTGCTGGATTAACGGCGGCAAAGAAGATGGTAGCTACGCGGTGGAAACCGAGTCCTCATACGTTAACGTTTCGCCAGTGGGCCTTAACCTTTCTAGATATAGTATACTTAGAGCAGTCGATAGCAAGGTTACACGGAGCAAAAGAAGAAAACATTAATATATGGCCGGACATTGCAGATAAGCTTAAGGCTATGATTCAAGAAATCACTATATAGTGGTAACAGCCTAGCACAGGCATACACTATTGTACATTCCGTGTTGGTCTGGGGAAAGGGGGTGGGTAGGTTTTCTTTTCCTTTTCTTGTCTTGTTATTGTTTGTGTTGTTTGTCTGTAATTTGTATTTTTCTTTTGATTAATGTTTTACTTTTTCTTATTCTATTCATATGTATGTCTATAATCTTGATCCACTCATGTTATGGAAAAATAAAAAATAATTGATTAAAAAAAAAGGTGTGCGCACACACAAAAACATGGAGCATGACATTGACACAACCGAGGGGAAACGGACACACACACACATAAACACACAGACAAAATCCCCACTTTTTCCTCTGTCTGATACCCCCGGCCTGCGTCTCTCTGTGTGGAGAGGATTAATGCCTGTGGTAAGGAGGCTAGGGGAAGGGTTGGGTTGGGTTGGGGGGGGGGGGGGGGGGGGGGGCACTGTGAGAAAGCACCTCATTACCAGGAGAGAACAGTGCAGGAGGATCAGTGAGCTGGCCTGGCCTCTCCTGGCACAGCGTGGCACAGTGCTGCAGCACGACGTGCACCGAGCCAGCAGCACCCAGCCTGTCTGGATGAGATGAGATGGCTCTGCCCCCGTCACAAAGAGGGATGGAAGGAAGCAAGCAGGGACACGGCTAGATAATGACGTGACCTAGAACTGTGACTTAATCACATATGTCGTTTTATTCTGCCACTCAATCCCTGCTGCTTTTGACGTTTATTTTATTTTTTGAAAATATTGGATTCCATTCTTTATATTGGATCTCACGCCCTATGCCGTAGTTCAGCAATACAGCTTATGGCACGTAAGATGTACCCATCCTGTACCGTAGAAGCCTAGATTATATGGTGACATACCGTCCCATTAAAGACAGATCAGATTAAAGGGCTAGAAATATTGTACGAGATAAATACGGATAAATACGAGCAGCAGTGTACTGTTCGAAAGCCATATCTCAGCTGTGATGCCATGTGAGATGTACAGTATTCTCTATTCTGCCCCAGTGTGTGCTCTGTTGCACTAACTAGCATTGACTGCTACGGTCTCTTTTTGTAAGACACTTTATGTATATATACTTATATATTATTCGCCCCCTCTATTGATGCACCTTCTCTTTATTGGTACTGTACTGCTCTTGTTTTTTTCCCTCTTATCTATCTTTTTTCTTACTGCTCTGTAACTTTGTAAATAACTGTATACTGCTGTGCTTCAACTGGAAAACTGAATTTCCCCCTTGGGATAATAAAGGTATCTATCTATCTATCTATATTTGTACATGTTTAACTATGAGAGCGAGCACACAAAGTCAATGCAGTGTCAAGCCTGATTTATGCTGAAATGTCATGCGATGCGTCGACAAAAACAACATATTTTCAACCATGTCCTGAGTAAGCGAGTAGCCTTAGGAACCAGTGGTTCCTGAGCCATATGGCCCATAGGTCACCTCCTGTTTCCGTAGCATGAGGCAGCATGAGGTACAAGTACACCCCCTGGACATGACGCTAGCATGTTGCAGGAATTTACCCTCAATCCAACCCTTTATGCCGAGTCCCAAGCAGGGAGGCTTTGGGTACTATTTCTATTGCCTTTTGTACGACTCAGTCGAGGATTGAACCCCAGAGGCCGAGGGTGTACAAATGCATCAATGTGTTGTGAAACTTGTGATGCATCGATCTGAAGGTGGCAAATTAACTGCATGGATATGGGATGTTGGAATTGATCCTTAACACTTGGATGCCATTATTTTTGTAATTATTTGGATACAGAGTGCCACCATTCACTGCGCTTTATTTTGAAGAGTTTATGAAGGTAATCCTGATCTCAACTTCAGCAAGGGCCCACTCCCAGTACATCAGCGCCAAAGTGAGGGTGGATCACAGAAGAACATGCTGACCTTTATTGACCTTCCTCTTAGTTGTTGGCTAAAGCTTGGCCACAGAAGACCTGAATCAACAGAATATGTTATGAAGTTTGAATTACGAAATTTTAGTAAATGTGAAAGACTTGGTGAAATAAGAGAATTCATCATGATGCACTGAATATTTTACTAAAGAATCATAATTGATGCGAATTGTTGTGAGATCACAGATTACACCTCTAGTTAATATCTTACTGCAAGTTATTGTCAGTATTTTTATAGTGGTCAACGCCGGTAATGAAGCCGTGGAACAAGCTCTTAAGCAAACAGTGAGCCATCAAATTGGTTTCACTTCACGAGGCCGTCGTTGTATATAAAAGACACTTCAGCTGACAAAGGACGTTATTAGCATTGTCATCATCAGCAATCCTGACTCTACAGAAATAAATATAGTAATAACAACCTTTGGAAGTTGTTTTTGGAAGGCATAGTTAGCAGACGAGGATGTGAAACTGCTGTGCTTCTCCAGTGTGGACCCAGTTAAGCGAAATAACCAATGGTTAAATGGTTGTCTGCTAATGTGCTGAGCAAGGGAGTAATGTATAGCAGAGCCTGAACGCCAAGATCAAATATAATATTCACACTTGTATTTACATTTTATAAATGAAATGTTCAAGCTATTATTGCTCTCAATCTATTCATGTGTTATCCGACTGAACATATACATGTATATCAATAATATATCAACAACTAGCCACACAAAATGGTGAAGCTTGAATGTGTACTAAGACACCAATTCACACAGCAAAACCCTCAGTGTTAGTTTGACCTTAATGGACCCGGAATGGTATTTGGTTCCATTTGCACACTCTCAAGAGTTCAATTAGCACTGAGGATTTTACGGTTCACCAAACACTGCAGAAGGTTTTCTTCCTGGGTGATCATCATACCCATGGGTGACGTGTACACCCAGTGACTCATCTGGGTCAGTAAGAATCTGTGTCAAAGGTTGAGATTAGTAATGCGTTCTTTGATGTGTTCTTTGGGCTAACATGAAACACCACAACAAACAGCATGTTTCTGTAACCCCCCCATGCATGTGCATTCAGACCATCACCCTGACCGCACTGCTCTGTTTAGTGCCAGGCCCCAAGGCACACATTCTCTCTCTCTCTCTCTCTCTCTCTCTCTCTCTCTCTCTCTGTCACAAACACACATACTCACACAAGATTGTACGTCTTCCTCTCTAGGCAGGTATAGACAGGCTAGTAGAACCAACAAACACGCTGAATGTGACATACTACTTCTTCTCATCTTATCCTGAGATGTCCTCTGAAATGGCTTAAATGCCGTGGTCATGTGAGGTACTTGTGCTTACATGTTATGCACTGCATATTTTACACGCAACATTTCAATAACATATCAAATTATCCACATTTTACAACATGTTTACTGTGACTAACACTGATTAACTGCGGCCCATCTGATCATTCAGTGCAACAACACCCCTGTATAACAGTTCTATGTAAATAGACCTCGATAACCGGCATTTGATTTCTGGTATTAATAGACTTTGGCCTGAAGGTAGGTCAGGTATATCCTTTAGAATTAACCAGTGCTTGTATTGTACAGTATTAGTCTCCAATTTGTCATTTTAATTGCGTAAATAATGTAGAAAACAATGAGTATTCTCAATTTATTTTCATATATGCCTTCTTGGAAAGAGATATTGTTGTGTTTAATGATGTAATCAGCCACAGCTGGTAAAAGTTCTGCACATGCTGATTGCTGTATGCTCAATTACCCTTGGTAGGAAAGTGAAACTGTGTCTTCCCTTCAACCAACAAGCTGTTGAACGGGTGCTAAGCTCCGTCACTAAGTCTTGGCACCAAGCCGTCACACATTGTCATTGTCACATTTATGTACGGTATATGACTACAGTATATAGATAGACAGTTGTCAGCATGGCGGTAACAAAAAGAGTACCAGCAACCAGGTATACTATATAGCCTAATGACAGGCTAAACTAGAAGCAGTGCTCTTCCGAGCACAGGTCTCCACCAGGTCAGGCATGTAATGTGTTTTACATAAGTCGGCCTCCTGATGGCGCTATAAAAGGCTGATGTAAAAAATGCAGGGAAAAGGTTTTACCTTGGCCTCTAAGGAGTGCGCATACAAAGTTTGACACTAATCGGTGGAGTTATAGGTGAAAACATGAATCGGCCTGTTATAGCGCCACCATGAGGCTGATTTGATTTTTCTTAAGTGGCATTTATTCCTCTGTCTATTGGGAATGTGCATGCACAATTTCACCAAAATCGCACACTGCGTTCAGGATTTCAGGCATTTTATTCAAAACTGACCAATCCTGCAAACTTTGAAAGCCAGTTTTAGCCAATCAGGATGGAATATGGAAAATCTGACACATCCATGTCGATCACATGACTGTAGAGATACTGTCTACTGATTTACGTGATTTTTGGACAAAATCTGTAGGAGTACTGTCAAAAGTTAGTTTTGCAAAAGTCGGCCTCCTGGTGGCGCTAGAACAGGCCCATGTGAAATATTTGGGGCAGAGGTTCTGAATTGGTGCCGAGGGAGTGTGTGTGCACAGTTTGGCAGCGACCGGGCCAACGGCGCCGGAGATTAGCTGGTAACGGACAAACGGACGGACGGACGGACGCACGCACGGACGCACGGACGGAGGGGAAAACATACTCTCCCTCAGCCTTCGGCTGGTGGAGACAATTATGTCTCATATTTGCACAACAGTGATAATCTGCCTAATCTTTGTTTCCTTTGAGCATGCACATTATGTATATTTGATATTGTTGTCATATCATCAAGTCTCGCGTAGCCAGACAACTATTCCACAATCTCTGAATGCTACAGTACATACTGTGTGGAACTACTCCTCCCGAAAGCCAACAAGCTGTCATCTGTTCACCATTTCCCGTTCAAGACAATATATTTACATTTGCTTTTTAGAATTTCCATTTCTGATAGCCAATGTTTGGGTCCTTTTCAGAGCTTCCGTTGCTCCAGTCTGTATGAAGGAAGCATTTGAAAATGATGGGAGGCAACAGTCTGGCTACGCGAGACTATGGCTGTTTCTCAATCGCAGGCTTGGTAACTGGGTCCTTGGGTCCTTGGTAGTTCAGACTTGCAAGTTCGCCTTGGGAGTAAGAACTTCCAGGGACGGGAGGACGCACGTCGCTGATTCTGGGTTTGGAACAGTACTTCCTGCAGCGTACTCGGTGACGATGGGGTGAAAGGCATGCTGGGTAATTTGCTGTGGAAAGTCTCCACGAGTCAGCTCCAATGCATCCTCGGTAAAGTGGGAGGATCAAGTTCACATCCGGGAATTTGGTCTCTACTTGGTCAAATGCAGACTTGAGATTGGAAGCGTACTTGGGCAGCAACTTATGACGTATCACAAGTTCAGGAGGACTCAAGTCTAGACAAGAATCCACATTGAGAAACAGCCTATGTAATCTGACTTTTTCCCTCGTTTCTTTCTCTATGACTATATTTTGTAACTGCAAAATGTTGGAGCTTGTACCGAAAATAATTTCACCCACACTTTTACACCCGCAGTCTAAACTATGTGATAATAAAGTTGATGTTGAAGTTGTTTACTCTTTTTCCTGTGGGAGGAATAACTGTGGCTATGACCAACAACAGTTTTATCCTTTTGAATATAGTGAAAGTGAATAACAAAGGTGTACGCACCTAAAAGTGACTCACATAAGCCATTGTGGTATTTACAACCAAATAAATGTGAAACATTTAAATGTACGATACTAGGGAACATTTATTTTAAAGTTTAGTTAAAAGCTGATCTGATCAAAAGATAACAGCTTTCATTGTGAAATATTTGAACATGAACATTTGCACAAATGTCATGTGATCACCAGGGCTGCTGTCACTCACGTGACATCAGTCAAATGGTGCGCAGGATGAAAATTAAATTTGCCATCAATACTTCTATATAAAATCAATTATTAGTATCTTAAATGAGCAGCCTATTGTAGCTCCACCTGCTAGTGCTAAAGCATAGAGGTAAACAAACAGCCTGCTGTTGACCACTGCCCAAGAGCACAACAACCCTGTCTCACACTGAACACAATGACCTCACACAAACAAACACCCAACACAGCCAGCTTGGCGTGACTCACAGCTCGCCATCAAGCTGTGTGTTCACGTGGGTGTGTGCGTATGTGTGCGTATGTGTCTGTGCACCTGCTTGTGCTACACTTACAGTAAAAGAGTACTAGCAGGCAGCAGTATGACCCTGAGCAGTAAGCACTGAAGGGCCAGCCTGCTGCTACAATGCTAAAAATGCTAACACACACACACTAGATGGGACACTGGGGTATAAATAGCAGCACTGCATCGGATGACTCTTCTCTGCTATACAGTATGCTTTGCTTCTCGCCCCTCCCCGTAATGTTTAATAGCCGACATAGATCAATGCCACAGAGAGATGATGTATCGGTCCGGACCATTTCACATGAAAAGGCTTAGTGTTACCATGCAGCAGCACTTTCACCCTTTCACGTCAAGAGAGAGGCAGTGCGATTTTCCTCGTGCTGCACCACAGTGTAGCACCATTCCAGACAGGCGGCAGGAATCATTAATGCGAGAATGGTTAATGCAGACCAAAAAAAAGGTCTCTCACACTCAAGTCTCTCATTATTATTTTTCTCTTTTATCCCTGTGCCGTTTCCTCAACCGTTGTTCTCCTCCCCACTGTTCCCTTTCACTCTCCACCAGCCCATTCGGCTTTTATTCCCCCTCTCTGGACGACGGCGCTTAGCGTCTGGGGCTGCACAGTATTAGGTGTCACCCCACATCAGAGCTGGCCGCCGCCGCAGTGGACCCCAATCCGACAGGCCATCGCAGCGGAAGGGACGGTGGCAGTGCTACACAGCTGGGTGTCGCACCAAATTCTGGGCCCTGGGTACAAGGATTCATGAATGTTCTTCATAGGGGGAGGGGGTTTAACCCATTTGGACTGGGAACGCATTATTACGCATTATTTTGTGCTTTAACTATTGAAAAATAGCAGATATACAAGCTCACAGCGCGGCACCGAGTGCCGCGCTGCGAGCTTGTAGATCTGCTATTTTTGAAAATGCGTGCAAGTCTTTGAATATTTCAAATCCTTCTAAGGTTTTTTGAAAAACCTATGTTTCTATGTCAGTGGTGCTGAAGGACCCCCACAATGATATGTATTTGGCCCACGGACCCCCATTTCAAAATATTTAGTTCCAGGGACCCCCCAGAAGAAAAATTTGAGTTAAAAATGTTCGCTTAAAAAATACCTATATTCAAAGACACATTTTCACGACTTTTCAAAAATAGCAGATCTACAAGGTTGCAGCGCGCTGTGAGCTTGTATATCTGCTATTTTTCAATAGCTAAAGTATAAAATAATTATGGCCCCTCCACCTTGGGCCCTAGTAACTCAGTCCCACTCCCCCCCCCCCCCTTGTGACGCCCCTGGGTGGCAGTGCTACAAACCATTCCACTGCGAACGGGGCTTAACCAGCAGCTTTACAACTGTGCATGCGTGCATTTCCCAGTGCCTCCACAGGGCACAGGGGATTAGTGGTTGGGGGTTTGTTGAGTGTCTCCTTGTTAATTATATCCAACGAAGGATTAAACATTTGTGTAATTGTAACGACCCTAATGACACCTAAACCTCCATATGGATACTCAAGGCGGCGAGTATGTGGCAAGAGAAAAATGGCCACTGTGTGAATATGGTCACCGTCTCCAGAACAAAAACAGAGCTAAAGTCATGGTTTTCAACCTCTCCATTGCAGACAGAGTCAATGAAAGAGACCGCAACACTCCATGTGTTGAAAACTGAATTGCTCTATGGCTGTCAGTGAGTGTGTAAGAGTTAAACTGGATTATGGCAAAACACAATGGCTTTAGGAATGCAACTGACTCAGAGATGTGTGTTTGTGTGCTAGTAACTAACAGACACCACTAATCCACAATATAAACATTAAATGTAAGTCTATTGTTTCATTATTAAATGGAACGCAATGGATCTTTGCAAATCATTTGAAAACTCAAAACACATGCACAAATGCGTCCATGCAATAAATACTAAACAACTGTTAATCCATCTGTATTTGTTCCTTTATAATAGTGTGGGTGTTATTGAATGATATATAGCTAACCTTTTATAAGCACCAGCAGCACTGGTGGAGTTTAGTCAATACGGAACAGCTGAGGGGAAAACATCATGTGAGCCAGTAGACACAACACACAGCAGTAAGGGACCACAATGGAAATAAGCCTGCAAGCTTTCTTGCGTTCATCCTTTTGGCCATTTGTATGCACATGTTTTCATATGCTAATATGTCAATGAAGAAGTCAGTCATGTGACCCAGTAGACACAACACAATGGAAATAAGCCTGCAGTGCAAGCCTTCGTGCGTTCATCCTTTTGGCTATTTGTATGCAAGTGTTTTAAAGTGGTGGTGCCATAGTTTTGTACTTTTTCTGGTTTTCATGTGTCTAGGAGGTTGACAGTATTTCATTAGACCCCCTGGTGTGGTTGTTATGAGCAATTATGTATTCCCTTTGTATTTTGGGTTTCCTCCTCGAGGCTGCCACCTTGTGGGTCAAAAGTGCCGATCCAAAAACACAGATAGAGTGACATCATATAATCATCCCCTCCCCTTTTACCATTCACCCAACACTGTGTGTGTGGCTAACTTCAGCTGGGTTACCCGCCATGACAACCAGGCAAACGTAATGAACTGGTGAGTGTGGCCACATAAAAACCAAATTTTAACTCTTTCTGTACACTTTTTTGGAAATAATCTTCGTCTTAGTATAATCATAATACCTGATAATCATGTTTTTTGGGGGGGAGGGATCATGGCACCCCATCTTTAATGCTAATATGTCAATAAAGAAGTCAATCAATCAATCAATAAGGGAGGAAGTATAGGCAACTTGTTGAACCTACATACGGTAAGTTGAACTGGATGGTGGTTAACATGCCATAACCACAGTGACAGTGTCAAACCTTTCAACCCCCAGTTTTACAAGCATTAGGCAATGGACCCCTATTTGTTACAATTTGTATCTCTGGGGCCTAGTATTGTTATGGTTGTCATTATAGTTGCTATTAGTAGCAATTGTTACAATTTCAGTTGCTTGCATCTTTTTTGTCTCTCTCCTCTCGCCCTCTTTCTCTTTCCCCCTGACACGGTCAAGGCAGATGGCAGCCCACCCTAGAGCTTTGTTCTGCTGACTGCCTGAGGTTTCTTCTTGTTGAAAAGGAGTTTTCCATGCCACCTTTGAAAAAATGCTTGCTCAGTGTGGGGGGTGGGGGACATTGGGTGTTTGTACTCCGGCCTTTGGCACACCAGACTGGGAGAGATAATAAATATGCTGTTAACTAAAGTACCAAAAGCTTTGGTCCAACATATTCTTATTTTAACGGTGGATGGCGCTGTTTGCTAGCTTATGGGTCACCAATTATTTCCGGGGTATCCGGAAGGTCACCTGACACGTCGATGACAAAAACAAAAACAGCTTTTCCCTTTTTTAGGAATTAAATGAAAGAAAAAAAAAGAAAGAAAAAATAAACATATTAAGTGTATGGGAGAGGGGCTGGGCACAATCTGAGCGATGCAGAATATTCTATGATTTTTCAAAGGTTCATGATACTCAAAATGTCCATGTGCAAACATTGTACATGGACAACAGAGTCATCAGAGTTCTGAGGTGATTACTTTTGTTGCACAAAACTACGAGTTTTAAACTTTCAAGCCCTGCTAGTGGGTCCTAGAGGCAGTGCTGATCCGGAGTGCGTGTTGATATTTGGACGTAACATTTGTTCTACATCCCAGTATTTTGAAGCGAGTGAATGTTAACCTGGTGAAATGCTAACCTGCCGACGCTGGTAAATGTTAACCTCTATGCCTAAACCTAACCCAAACCTCAGTAACCCAGACGCTGGGGAGTAGCTAACCTGCCGACGCTGGTGACCCTCCCGTAGTCGAAGTACGTAGGACACGTAGGAATAGCGAGATTTCACTGCTGATCCTTAGACCCATAAACTCACTGGTAAGGAAGTGGATATTTTGGTCTGCGGCGCTATATAGGAAAGGGAATGGGGGTCACCAAAATCAGCAGGGTTCATCATGTAATCTGCTTATTATTATGCTATGATATAATTTAATCTTGCAAAGATGACATTTTAGCCTGAAGGTGGCACTAGAGGAAAGGTCATGAGACCTCAGGTGATTATTACTGAAGATTACTCAGCAGATTTCATGGCATTACATTTTCAGATATCTTGTGTCAACGTGTACTTTTAGAGGTCTAAGGAAGAACCTAGAGGAAATGCCATGGGGTCACCAAAATCAGTAAGGTTCATCTTCCTAGGAGCTTGAAGGTGCACAGCAAATTCCAGACAGGCAATCCAGAAAGTGGTTTTGAAGATATCTTATTTAGTGGTAAAGTTTTGGACGGACAGACCAGCATCGCTATCCTTAGAGCCCAGCCGCTAGCTAAATATATAATCTTCCCTGATAAATTAGCGCTTAACTGACAAAGGGGTTTGAAATATTTGTGTTTGGTGCGTGTTGCTTGACAACAGCGAGAGTAAAAAACACTGAGCTTCCTGCATGTCTATGGCTGACTGTTGGTTTTTATGACTGTTACCTGAGGAGTTGGCTGGCTCAGTGATTCAGAGTGACACTCCTTAAAACCCTATTTACTCTGCAATCACTAGGATGGAGAATACAAAGAATGGAGTCGTGGGGGAAGGGAGAGAGAAAATGAGAAACGGAGGAATGAAAGTGACTGTTGATCATACAAAGTAGCCATTGAAAGAGGTAGTGTTGAAAAAAGTAAAGTAGAATGTGATCTGTAAAAAAAATGTTGCGATTGGGCCCTCTGTTGAATATACATTTCTTACTACATGTTGTTTGTACTGCCCTGAGGGTGGCTCACCTGAGAGCATTCCACATACTGTAAATACGGCTATAGTCCTTCCTGCAGCCAGCCTAGGTTCATATCCGACCCGAGGCTCTTTACAGCACGTCATCCCCCTCTCTCTACCACCCTTCCTGTCTCTATAGTCAGGGACCCACAGGCCCAAAAGCTCAAGGAATAGGGTTGAACCTGTGATGTCATAGCCTAGCTGCAGCTAGACATCCCCACACATGTTAAAACAAGGAGGGGATCTATACTGCAGTAGTCTGGGATCACTTAACTTTACAGGGTTTGATCCGGTCGGGAGCGGAAACCACTTTACGTCATGTTGTAGTCCTAGACGGACTACACTTTGGCCGGAACTATCAACCGGATTCAGTTTTAACCCAAAATATTCCCCTGCACCCAAGGACATAGTTTTAGGGCCTACCTAATAAACACCTTGATGCGGCGTAGTTTTGCTTTTGAAAAATTTGTTTGGTATATGCATCTTTTAGTCCAACCCGTAGCGACTGGCAAGACTACACTAGGCTTCTCGAGCATTTTGATAGTGATTGGGGAAACAAACGAGGGGAACTAAATCAAAGCGACACCGCTTCTTCCAGTGGTTTCCGCCCTTTAGGCGGAAACCAAACGGTCTGTTGTGAACGAACACCAGGCTTTCTCTCCAGAAAGACTGGTAGGCGAGGTTAATACTGCAGTTAGTTAGCTGCATTAGTATATAGGCTGGCCCCATGCTAGTGATGTCATGCCGTACTTTTTATTTCTGTTTCATCTATTAGTTTGGTCATTAAGGTCCACAGAATGCGAGGCCTGCTCTGCCCGAAACATCGCGGGAACATTTTTTTATGGCCATTTGTATATTCACTGTCCCATCGACTTCACTATACAGGAAAAGAAAGATATTAAAAAAAGAAAAATAAATCTGCTTCAAGTAGCATGTTAGGGGTCAAACTGGAAATAATCCAGTAAAAAAATAATCCTCAAAATTGCAGTAAAGTTACAAAAAGTACAGTAATTGACTAAATGTAATTAGTTACTTTAGCACAGAAAGATCACGACTTGTTTATTAGAAGCAATTAGCGTGTCTGGGGGGTCAGTTGATCACGGCAACCTCCAGCAGCCAAATAGCAAGACAATGGGAACGTTGGGACTAGCGCCGGTAGGGGGGGTAAAAAATAGGTCGATAGCTAAAAAGTCAGGGGACATTCCAGACCTCCTGACCCCCCCCCCTCCTTCAAACACTTCAAGGCTGCTCATTAGCGCCACTTGAAGGTTGTACTGATACGGACAGACAGACATATGGACAGACATACACACATGGTCAGTTGTCGGAGCGGCAGGCACCCTTCAAAAACTGCTCAATTACCCAGCCATTCTCCTCAACCCCAGGAAAGCCCCCTACAGTCGGGCTGCCTCTGCCCTTGCCTCAGGACTGGACCAAACAGTACTTCTATTTTGGGAGTGCGCTGAAGCTTTTCGAGGTATATGATGTGAAATAAATTAGAATGACAAGGACATGGGAGGTCTCCCTCGTTCGTCATCTTGCCCTTGTCCCCTCCTTCCTTCCTTCCCTCCCTCCATATTCCCTCCACCCCCTCCACTTTTGTCCCGCCCCTCTGCTCTACACAATCACTGCAGCCAAAGAGGCTTTTAAGGCTGCATCGAGCGTCCAACCTCCACATCAACTGCAAGGCCAATTACTGTATAAGCTCTCTATCACAAATCCCCCTTCTCTTTATGTGTCTTTCTCCATCTCACTCTCTCTCTCTCTCTCTCCTTCATAGTATTTAACAGGACAGATTATGAGTAGGGCTGTCAAGAGATGATTTTACATGCCGATTAATTGTCACTCAAATAATTGCGATTAATGATTGTCTCCACCAGCCGAAGGTAGGGGGAGAGTATGTTTTCGCCCCTGTCTGTCTGTCCGTCCGTCCGTCCGTCCATCCGTCCGTCCGTCCGTCCGTCCGTCCGTGCGTACGTGCGTGCGTGCGTCCTTCGAGTTTGTTACCAGCTAATCTCTTCTGCTTCTAGTTTAATTGTGCTTTTGTCGTTGATAATTACATTTCTGTTTGGCTTTTAGGCTTTGAAGTTGCACATGGCAGATATGACACATAACCTAAATACACAAAGAAATTACTGACATATTTGACAACTTTCTACTTAAAAAATAACATTGATAGTGCAAATAGCCGATCTACAAGCTCACAACGCGTTGCAAAGCGTTGTGAGATTATAGATCTGCTATTTCTACTATTTCCGAAAATGTATGAACATTTTTCAACATTCACGATTATGACGATTATGTAATAATTGTGAGAGGCCTAATTATGAGTCCTCAAGCCTCTACTGTACAGAGAGAAGGCCTCCATGGGCAGTATGTGCAGAATATAAACAGTAACAGCAGTGATGTGTGAGGCTGCAGTGAAGCGGCTCCTCTCCTCTCCTCTCTTCCTTTGCCAAGATATTGACCAGGAATAATGGCCAATCCAAAAATGAGAAAAGGATTTTAACTGGTCCCCTCAAATAAAATGTTAATTTACTTTTAAGAGTAGAGCTGGTAGGAGTTGCACTGTTGTGAGTAGCATAATTAAAGCTCTATGTTCAGATAATAAACATTGCTGTAGAGTGTTTGTTCAATAACTGGTGTCACTCCAGCTCTTTAATAAACAGAAAATACATTTTCAGATGGGTTGCCACTTGCCAATTTCATCCAATCATGAGAGAGTACCCATTTATCAGCTAAGGTTTTATAGTGTTCCAGTTTAAAATCTGTCTGCTAATTACTTTGTGTCATCACTAACACATCTCATTTTCACTTGTGTACCCTGTATGAGTTCTCCTGATTGGATAAAATTGGTATCCCGACCTGCAACTCCATTTTCTGTCTACTAAAGAGCTGGAGAGACTGGCGTCCTCTGTTACTGAACAAACACACACTGCAATGATTAATTACTAATTAACCAGTAAGACTCCCTAATCGGGAGATAAGCGACCGTCAGGTTGCAGCGTGGTTTTAGGGCAAAAGTTTTAGGAGCTGTGTCCAAAAATGTGTTAGAAAGAATCGGCCTGATGGTGGCGCTAAATGGAACAGATCCATGTTGATGACATGAGTGTAGACATACTGTGTACCGATTTGCGTGATTTTAGGGCAAAATCTATAGGAGTAGTGTCTGAAAATGTGTTTTAAAAAATTCTGCCTGAAGGTGGTGCTAAATGGGACAGATCCATGTTGATGACATGAGTGTAGACATACTGTGTACCGATTTGCGTGATTTTAGGGCAAAAATTGTAGGAGCTGTGTCCATAAATGTGTTTTGCAAGAATCGGCCTCATGGTGGCGCTAGAAGAGGGTCAAGAGAGAATTGAATTTGGTGGAGGTTGTGGTTTGGCAGGCAAGGAGTGTGTATGCAAAATTTGGCATGGTTTGGGGCAACGGTTGCGGAGATATGAGCAGGGTAAAAGTGTGACGTGTGACAGACAGACTGACGGACGGACTGACGGACAGCTGGTCGAGGTTTTGATAGTAACTGCGACCTGGCGGTCGCAATAACAAAATATAAATAAAATATATCACTTACTCCACCTTTAAATGACAGCAGTTACAGGTCAAATTGGTTAAGTTTAACACCAGTAAGACTCCCTAATCGGGAGATAAGCGACCGTTTATCTATTTGAATACACAAATAGGCCAAAAATGTGTTTTTCAAAAATCGCCAACGGTGGCGGAGATATGAGTAGGGGGAAAGTGTGACGTGTGACGAGTGACGTGACTGACTGACTGACGGACTGACAGCCGATGGAGGTTTGGATAGTACCAGTAAGACTCCCTAATCGGGAGATAAGCGACCGTAGGTCACTTATCTCCACAAATAGGGCAAAAATTTGTTTTTCCAAAATCTTCCTGATCCATGTTGATGACATGAGTGTAGACATACTGTGTAGTGATTTTCGTGATTTTAGGGCAAAATCTGTAGGAGCAGTGTCCAAAAATGTGTTTTTAAAAATCGGCCTGAAGGTGGCGCTATATGGGACAGATTCATGTTGATGGGATGAGTGTAGACATACTGTGTAGCAATTTGCGTGATTTTAGGGGCAAAACTGTAGGAGCAGTGGCCAAAAATGTGTTTTAAAAATCGGCCTGAAGGTGGCGCTAGAAGAGGGCCATGTGAGAAATGAGGGGTGGGGTCTCCGCGTTGCCTTGGCGGACGAATAGGTACCGGCCCCGGCTCTCCCGGAGGCTCCTAGCCCGAGTTACGGCATTTTATGTGAGCTGCAGTGGAGGGGGTCCTCCACTGGGGGCGTCACCACTTTTGCATCCGTTCTGGAGCAGCAGGAGTGGGTGGTCCCCAGGAATTCCCCGTGAGCAGCCCCGTTGGGGTGGTCATTTGGTGATTTTTGCACATTTGGTCATTTTTTACACCTGGGGGTCCCCCAGGGACCTGGGGGTCCCTGAAGCTGCAGCTCTTTAATCTCTTTAAGTTAACTTTCTTGCCGTTAAGGAAGACAGGAGTTAAGGGTCGCAAGAAGCCATGTTTACACCATTTTGAAGTAACACTCAGGATTTTACCAAGGAGTTAAGGGCAGCCAGTGAGGGTAAACTAAGGATAACTTTTTCTTCCCCTTCACTACTTCTTAATTTGCTGAGTAACGGCAATAGCTGGCTGCCATTTCCTAGAAGTAGAGCCCAGACCAAAACAAAGCAGCAAGGTTTTCCCTAAAGGCATTAAAGGACTCTGTCAGTGTTCCATGTAATAGACCTGCAGGTCCTGTATTGCTGTGAAGCAGAAGTGACCTTTGTCATTCCTCAGAGCCACCCTCTCTGTCTCTCTGGTTAGAACATACATTAAAGCAGCTGCCTGACCTGCAGCTGACACTAGCCCACGCCAGCGACAAACTCATAAACAAGATGTCCAAGCTAGACCCGAAGGGCATGGAAGTCAACCTTCTGTCACACTCGCATAATAGAGTATTTTTAACCCACTAAAGACCTGAGGCCGATTCTACACAACATGCCATCTCCGTGAGTAGTTCTTAAACTTTCAATACGTTTAGAAAATGTTCAAAAACAGTAGAAGGGGCGACAGTGGCTCATGGGTAGAGTGGCTGCTTGGGAACAAGAAGGTTCCCAGTTTGATCCTGGGCTTCCCCATAGTTAGTGTCCTTATTATGCCCTAATTGCTCCCGTTGAGCAGGTTGGTGCCTTGCATGATTTTCTCCGCCAGTGGTGTATGAATGCGTGTGTGAATGGGTGAATGTAATGCAGAATCTCTGTAAAGCGCCTTGGATAAATGCACCATTTGCAATATAAATGCACCATTTACCATTGAAAAGATGTAGAAGCAGCGAAGTGCACTTCCACTGTTGGTAGTGTTGCCACTGTCCCCAGCACTACCAGTAGGCTCTCCTTGCCCTAAGGGTCTGTTTCCCCTGGGGGGAGTTTGTCATTGATTGCTCTGCTCTTAAATGGTTGTCTACCAATGAGCTGGGTAGGGAGTAATGTATAACAGAGCCTGTACGCCAAGATCAAATATAATATTCACAGTCACACTTGTATTAACCTTTTATAAATTAAATGTTCTCAAGCCATTACTGGTCCCAATCTATTTGTGAGTTATGTGACTGAATTTGATTGAATGTAATCTCGACCAACACAGGACGGGGTCAGATAGATCAGTGTTGAGAACCACTGATGGATTCCAGGGACTCTGTGGGTTCCTTTAGGGGTGTCTAAATGGACCCATACAGGTCTGTAACTCTGACAGTGTACAAATGGAACCAAGGTTAATTGTGTTCCATTTGTACACTGTCAAGAGGAGACCTTGACATTTGAAAGTTTGAGAAACACTGCACTTACTGAGAACATAGAGGGAAAGGGTGATCCCTGCCAAGCAGAAGCCCTCGAAGAAGCGCAGGGTGCTGAACATGGGAACGTTGACGGAGAAGGCCACGGTCAGACCAAACACCAGCATGAACAGCACTGAGATGATCAGCACCGGATGGCGGCCAAACCTATAGACAAGAGAATAGGGCTGTCACGATTATTACATAATCGTCTAATCGCAATCATTTTGTGATAATCGTCATAATCGTTTACATGTTGAAAAATGTTTATATAATCTTCAATATTTTTAAAAATAGTCAAAAAAAAATGTCATTACAGCCCTACAAGCCACCAGGCTTCTTAAAGGACCAGGTCACCTCTGGGACAACCAGATCTTATTTTATTGTTGTGTGGGACACGATCAACACAATCCTGAATTATTTTTTGTGTTCAATCTGTGTTTTTAGATATGTTAGTATTTCAGCATGCTACAACTGGTCATATGATGCATTTAGCATCATATGACCAGTTGTAGCATGCTGAAATCGACTGAAATACTAAAATATCTAAAAACACAGATTGAACACAAAGAACAACTCAAGATTGTGTTGATCGTGTCCCACACAACAATAAAATAAGATCTGGTTGTCCCAGAGGTGACCTGGTCCTTTAACTTATCCTGCACAATATGTATTGTTTCTGTATTTCAACTATGTGCTAATAAATAAAATACTAGGTTGGAAGGGGGAAGTTACAAGTTCCTGCTAGGGCTGTCACGATTATGATATTTTACATAATGATTAAAAAAAGTACAACATTTGCCTCTGAGATGTAGTGGAGTAGAAGTATAGACAATTAGAAATACTCCAGTAAAGTAAAAGTACCTCAAAGTTGTTGTACTTAAAGTACGGTACTTGATACATGTATAGTGTACTTTACACCACTGGCAATGAAGAACTCTGTGTGCAGTATCTTACCAGTCGGCAAGAACGCCAAACACAAGGTATCCGAAGATGGATCCCACCAAGAGGGAGAACTTTGCGATGTGGACCTTCCATGCCGAGTCACACACCAGACTCCACTGTTGAGAGAAGTAAACAAACAGGCATAAAGAGGACGCCTCTGTGACGGAAGTTCATTGTCGCATGACTCGTATCATAGGTTTACAGGTGTAAGGGACAGGGTGAAATACCTTTATGTACAACCTACAAAGAGTTTCAATGTACATAGTCATAAGAATATAGAAAGAAACTGGTAAAAACTGGTCAACCATATGAAATATATAAAGGTGCTCGTTCAATAAAAAGAAGGAAAAAAAACTATTCGCAGAATACTATAGTCTCTAGACTAGAGACACCTCTCTTAGCAGCAGACATCAGTGATAGTGCTATTGCAACAGCACAATACTGTGTATACTATAGGTGATTTTATATATGCATGCACAGCACACGTCAAAATGAGCTAAAAATTAAATATCTTTTGACCTATTCAATGTGCCAAAATATTTGTTTTAACTGGGAGAGGTCAATGGGGTTTGTTGTTGAATAATAGTATGTGTGCCTTCAGTTCTTTATTTAACTCAAAGTGCTGGGTGAAAAGTGATCAGATCCCTGTGTTACACTGTATTGTGCTGACTCCATGATATTGCGAAAGCCGTATTTTCCACCTCAAAGTCATGAGTCAACTATTCACTGAAGCCTTACTTCCCCCGAGCAGCAGTGGGATTCCTAGCATGCAAATTATACAGTGTGTGTGCGTGCGTGTGCGCGCTAGTGCGTGTGTGTGCGAGCATGCAATTTGCATGTTCAACCTGTAAATTTTCTACATGCAGCACTGTAAATATGGGCCGCTCAGGTGCTGACTAGACTTGCATCACAAAATAATTATATAATATTGTCAAAATAATAAATAGAGGCATGCACCAGTGCCTCACAGAGTTACATCGCATACCACATAAATAAGGCTATAGCTAGCCTATAGATACTGTAGCTATAGGCCGCTATATACTGCAGCTGTCCCAGGTTCGAATCAGACCCAAGGCACTTTACTGCATGTAATCCTGATTCCTGTCTCTCTGTTCTGTCATAATTACAGTCCCAATATGAACATAACAAGCAGACATTCCTGAAGAATGTTGTTTGCAGGAATAGTCTCATTACAAAAAAATACACTGATGATTGTGCTGTCAAACGATGAAACTACACGGGTCCCTGCTTCATCTCTCTCTCAGCTAAGGGGTCCTTGGCCTGAAAACGTTGAAGACCCCTGATTTAAACATATGCTACATAATAGTCATGTGACTGTCATTTCTATTGCCATATTATATCACGTCAAATTGAGGCTAGTTAGTAGTCCCATAGCTTTGGGACAGAGGGAGAGGGATAAAGGTCTTCACTGCTGCATGTGCCTTCCAGCTGTCTGTGGGGGACATTAGGCATCTAGGGATGGGCATGCTGGGGTGTGGCAGCGGTAACAGGTGCATAAACCATTAGGCAGCCGGACAGCACCCAAGCAAACGCACCACAGTTTCAGGTTTACGTTCTCATTGTCAACGACAATAACAATTGCAGAGATTTTGAAAACTCATCCCCTTTGGGATACAAAACTAAGTCTTGGCTGCCACCATATTAAATAGTTTCAGTGAGAGGGTTCTAACCTCTTCTAACCTCTAACATAGTGACCTGTTCAGAGTGGTACGCTCCAGGATTACCCAGAGCCACCCAGCCATCACATGACCCAGGCATGCCACTCATTCATGGCTTCGGTATCGATGTCAGCCGGGACAAAGACAGAGCGAGGCTAGGAGGCAAACAAGTAGCTGTTGTGCAATGGCACCAAGAGGAAAAAAATGGAACACTTTAATGTAAAGACGCTCGCTCAACGCTGGAACTGCAACTAGCAAGCATATCATCGAGTCAAAATCCTTGAGTGTGCTATTAGGAAGACTGGATATTTGTGTCTAAATAACAAACACATGACTAATGCAGTGTCACGGCTGATCACACTTTGATGACAATGCAGAATGGACATCTGTGGAGGGAAATGTATTATAGTATGTTGCATAATAGTTGGAAAGTACCCAACAAAACAAGCTTTAGTGCCAAAGAGCTGACCAAGGTGTAAGACTAGGTACAAGTGATCCAAAACACATCTTAAAAGTTACAACGTCGAAAGAAAGCTGTTAACCAGTTAACAGCATATAAGAATAGCATGGCAGTTGTTTTCCACTGCAGCCACCCATGTTGAAAAGGCAATATATATAAATGGTATTTATTTTTAATCTAATCTCTAAAATGACAAATTAAACATTGACCAAATTGTCAAATATTAGAGGCAGAAACTGTGAAAATAGCTGATCGCTTTGCGAGGCGTGGTGAGCATTTCACAATAGAACCGTGTTATACAAAATGTAATGCCTCAACTGTTGGTGTGTGTCAGGGTGTGGGGGTCCCCAGTTAAAATATGAGTATTTTGGGGGTCGCGGCCTGAAAAGGTTGAGAACCACTGTTCTAACTCATATACCCAACCCGGTAGTACATTTCCATGTATTCATTTAGTGTCTCACTCTCATGCAACCTCCAATGACGCAAATGGCCACAATGTTAATGGTCCAATCTACAGTATGTGGTCCATTTAAGCAGACCGACATTCATTCTTGCTCAACATCTCTGGCTGCTATAATAAATGACAGCTCTACAGGGATCAATCTCCCTCCAACTCCCCAGCCTCCTCCTGCAGTAGCATTTAGGTTTTCACTATGCCAGCATGACATTCAATGCAGGTTCATACAGTATGTATGTTCTTGATTTTTTTCTGCCATAATGAGGGGTTCATTCATACTGTATATCTATTATCATGTCCATGTAATAACTGTGTAGGTTGATTCATTTCTTTTAGCCCTCTCTTCCTTGACACAATTGTACATCTTAATTTGTTCTTAATTAGTTTTGCCTGGTTAAATAAAGAGAAAATATTTAGGCTCTGCTTTGGGCAGAGAGTGATCATTGGTACTGTAAAGTAACTGTAAAGTACAAATAACTCCAAATTGTACTTAAGTACAGTACTTACTTGAGTATTTCCAATATTTTCTACTTACTCCATTACATCTCAGATACAAATAACTTTAGAGACTAGTTACTTTGCAGATATACTGTACATTATAATATTATAAAACATTATAAAACATACATTAACAACTTAAGCCCCATTTTATACCTCGGCTATTTGAAAATAGTTGATCTACCAGCTGTGACCTTGTAGATGTGCTATTTTCAAACCTATTGTAATTTTACTTTGGGTACTTTTGGTACATTTTAATGCAAATACTTTCGTACTTTTACTCAAGCACATTTTGAATTCCGGACTTTTACTTGTCACAGAGTATTTCTAAATTGTAGTATTGAAACTTTTACTTAAAGGGATATTCCACTTTCAACAGGGAAACAGCTTCTCTCCACATACACACCCATTGTAACTTCAAACTCCATTTTAACCATGATAGATTGTAATGTTTCTATCACACAACTGATGTAATGCTTGCACAGATTGTTCTGGAGCATCATGGGACCAGAGCCACACCACAGTGCTATTGCACTGTAATTGATTAATTCACTCATATAAATGGTTTCCATCTTGATGAGAGATGTCCGACTGACTGTAACCAATGATTACATTTGAACACTCTGTTTCCTGCTGGTCGGTCACAGGCAACTGCCTTAAACGCCATTCCAAGTCCAACTCTTATTTCGAAGCATTGAATGAAAGTCTTGTTGTGTAGGTAGTTAGGCAGACACCTCTTAATCTGTTAGCTGACAAGTCCAAAGCACAGGACAAAAGCCCTACTACTGGAACTGTGTGTGTGTGCGCGCACGTGCACTCACACGCATGCAAACGTTTGTGTGCATCGTGTCCTCGTCGACACTGTTCCAAGGCACAGATGGGGGACCAGGACAAGCGGTGAAAACCCTGGGGTGTCTGTCTGTCTAAAAAAGCGTCTGTTGTCCTACATCAATGGTCACTCTGCGCCAGTGAGCGTCCTTAGCCACGATGGGGACGCCTCCCAACTACAGCTGCAACCGTCCCACTGCACTCGTTGAACCACAGCGCAGGGGTCGGGGGTGGGAAGGGGGGGTTAGAAGAAAGAAAGAAACTAAGGTCGGGGGAGGGGGGTCAAGTGAGAGGGAAATGAAAAAATATATGACTAAAATGAAGGCACAGGAGAGGCATATTAACGACACAGAAAATAATAGTTGAAAGATGTGTTGGAGACAGCTACGAGGCCAGTGTGGAGGAAGAAATGTGAGGGGAGAGACTGCTGCAGAGTTACTGCCTAGCAACAGCCCCCCCCCCCCCCCCCGCCTTGCTTATCCATCTCTTTTGAATTCCCACAGTGTAAGTTTTAACACGACTTCCTCCTCATCCCCAAGGTTGAGAACACGTATCGTGGGCGGTGTACGCGAAAATGAGCAATGACAGGGGCTGTAAGAGGGAGCGTGAACAAGTGAATGTGGAACAGGCAAGCAGACAGATGCAATCGTTGCATACTGTAGCATAGCATGCATTACAGGCATTCTATTACGCGTCCAGTAGTAGTAACGTTGTACACAGTAAAATCCTGAGTGTTGCAGGTCCGTCTTTACACTCCAGGAGTTAAAATAACACTCAGTATTCTCACACTGTAAACTAAATGTCATTGCAGACAGCCTGTGCATGTGCAATTCAATACATAGGAGCCAGTTTATATTAACTGGGTGGGGGCATGTTTGCCAATAACTGCTACTACAGAATCTAGACAATAAAACACATTCTAGCAAAGAGGATGAACAGAAATATGTTGAACAAGATGGGTAATAGCATGTGTGCTTTCCTGAAAAACAATACTGGCACATTCACAGAGCACTGCAAACACAACACACCATTCTACTCAATGGAAATAATGAACAACTGGATCTTCTGTGCTCTTCCCACTGAGGAAAAAATGTCCAGGGTTACAAGAAGGCTGCTCCAGCTGCTTGACAAATTACCTTAGCGTCTGTAGGTTTTGCTATTGTGTCTGTTCGATCAATGTATGTTGTTGTTTTTGCCTCTCTAGAGAGAAAGGCAATATGA
This sequence comes from Nannobrachium achirus, assembly GCF_963921795.1. Classification (NCBI taxonomy): domain Eukaryota; kingdom Metazoa; phylum Chordata; class Actinopteri; order Myctophiformes; family Myctophidae; genus Nannobrachium; species Nannobrachium achirus. Next base: position 34,458,645 of record NC_137814.1, read on the forward strand.
ACGTTACAATGCTAGTACAGTATGTATGTCTACATCAACTGTAATGTCTGTCAAAAAAGTAAAATAACTCCTGGAGCTTTCAGGCTTTGAGCACTAGACCGGGCGACAGGCCTGATGCCGTATGGGAGAATAATATGAGGGGATGTAGGAAGATTGGGAATGTGTTAGTTAGACCTTATTGGTTGGTTGGTTGGTTGGTCGGTTGGTAGGTAGATCAATAAAGGTTAGGTATGTATGCATTAGTATGTATGCGTTTGTTTGTTTATTACATGACATTACAGAAATCTAGTTTATCATAAGTAAGAATTTAATGGCAAAACATATAAGTAGCTTTACTGTTATTGTTATACAATATTTCTATATATCTATATAGATATCCTGTGGAATTGAATTGGTGATATGCAGAGAGAAACTAGAAAGGGCCGCAGCACGAGCCTACCCAGGGCTCTTTACAGAAAGTTATCGGTTGCATCTGTCAGGATTCAAGGATGCTACAGGGAGGAGATGAAGCCCCTATGGTCAGAAGTGACAACACCTTGATTCCAAGTATTCGTCACTGTGGTTTGTAAACTACTTTGAGCATATTCCTACTTCCGTGTTGCATAACAGTGACATCACTGTTGAATCCTTGCTATCATTATCCCAGCCGTTCAACCTGTTGATCAGTGCCGTCACTAACTACAGCTATTAATATGCTACTATTATGTCATGATCTCGCTAATGAAACACTAAACAGCTTTATTATTTGATGTCAACATTCAAGTACAACTATCAGAAGATGTAACCCAGGTAAAGTAATGTGTCATTCTGCAAGTTTTCCACCTGTCCAAAGTCATTTCTGATACAGACATAACCTTTTATAATAACCATATCCTTGTTGATATAAGGCCTTTTAGGCCATGTATGATGTAACATTATGTTGTGATTGCGACCGTAGGTCGCACTTACTACAGAAAGCTGCTCGAGGTGTCCGTCCGTCCGTCAGTCCGTCCGTCACACACGTCACACTTTTGCCCTGCTCATATCTCCGCAACCGTTGCCCCGATCCATGCCAGATTTTGCACACACACTCCTTACCTGCCAAACTACAACCTCCAAGGACCCCCGGAGCTCCAGGGACCCCCAGCTCCCTCGGGGACCCCCAAGTGTAAAAAATGAGCACATGTGCAAAAATTACCAAATGACCACCCCAACGGGGCTGCTCACGGGGCATTCCCGGGGACCACCCACTCCTGGTGCTCCAGAACGGATGCAAAAGTGGTGGCGCCCCCAGTGGAGGACCCCCTGCCACTGCAGCTCACATAAAATGCCGTAACTCGGGCTAGGAGCGACCGGGAGAGCCGGGGCCGGTACCTATTCGTCCGCCTTGGCGGCGCGGAGACCCCACCCCTCATTTCTCACATGGCCCTCTAGCGCCACCATGAGGCCGATTCAGATTTTGCCCTAAAATCACGAAAATCACTACACAGTATGTCTACACTCATGTCATCAACATGGATCAGGAAGATTTTGGAAAAACACATTTTTGCTCTATTTGTGGAGATAAGTGACCTACGGTCGCTTATCTCCCGATTAGGGAGTCTTACTGGTATAATAACAAATAGCAGCTAGTCATTGACTGCCAGTCAACTTGTGTTTGAAACAATTGATGCACAACAACTTCTATGGTACTTACTGTAGGCAGCTTTTAAAACAAGGAAAAGACAACACTTAGGATATGCCATATCACAATATACTGTAACAACATCCATAATACCCAAAAATATCTATTCTCATATCACACAATATCAATAATTATATTGATATTGTGTGATACTGCCCAGATCAAAGAGAGAAAGAAACCCACTACCCATCCTCCGCCTCACATTCCATTACCTGATCCTACAAACAAAACCTGAAGACCAGCCAAAGGTCAAACACCTAGCTCTATGTTCACACTCTTCACTGATCAAAACCACCACTTATCAGAAACAAACCTTGCAGTAAACAACACGCAGTGTGCACAGAGTTCTATCCCTCACCACTTATCAGAAACAAACCATGCAGTCTGCAGAGAGATTTATCTTTCAGTCACACAAGTATCTCTTCTCCCAGTTGACGCCGTTAGTGGGTGTCGCTGTTGTGCTGACTTGGCATCTGCGGTGGGGTCATCCCCTCTCAACAGCTGAGACCGTCTCCAACTGTCCCATACTGATCTGGGGTCTGTGCGAGTGACAGGCCAGCTGGGTAAACAGCATGGATGCACATGGAGCAGAGAGGCCGGGGGGAGTTGGACTACGGTATCAACTTGCAAATCTTTGGGTGTGCAACCTCATAGCGGTATTGGGACTGGGTGTTCCCACCAAGAAGCTTGTAAAGAACAAACTGTATGCTGCAGATGTTATGTCTGCATGACTATACTGTATTTCACAAAATAAAATACCAGTAAGACTCCCTAATCGGGAGATAAGTGACCGTCAGGTCGCATGTATGTTGTCTGCAAAAAGCAACCTCATGGTGGCGCTAGAAGAGGGGCATGTGAGAAATCAGGGGCGGAGGTTGTGGTTTGCCAGCCAAGGAGTGTGTGTGCAAAGTTTGGCATGGATAGGGGCAACGGTGGCAGAGATAAGAGTAGGGCCAAAAGTGTGACGTGACGTGACGTGACGTGACGTGACGTGACGTGACGTGACGTGACGTGACGTGGACAAACTGGCGGACAGCCGGTGGAGCTTTTCAGAGTAACTTGCGACCTGACGGTCTCAAAAATGAAAGTTGTATATGCATTCATATGTAGAGTGTTGGTTCAGTAACAGGGGTCTCCCTGTCTCTATAGCTCTTTAGTAAATAGATAAGAGTAGGGCCAAAAGTGTGGCGTGACGGACAGACGGACTGACGGAGGGACAGCCGGTGGAGGTTTTCATAGTAACTTGAGACCTGACGGTCACAATACTGGTTACTAATGAAAGTACGGTTCAAATGAAAATGACATTATAATAGCAGACATATTGCAGTGTTCAAACTTGATCAGCAAACCAAGCTGGAGAGCAACATACAATCCTGCCAGCCGTCAGACTTGAGTTTTGACCCCTGTTAGTTTGCGTGCAGGGCCAAAGGAAGGACAAAAGCATGCCTCCTCCACTCCCTTCTCCAACATCTGGAACCACCAGACAGTTTTGCAACAATTCTCTTTGTTGGATTCAGTTCCGCCTTCCAACACCACTCAGCACCATCAGATGATATAGAAACTTCGGCAACTCAGCAGCATCCCTCCACTCCTCATCAACTGGGTTCACATCTTCCTCAGCAGCAGACTACACAGTAGAGGCTGCCAGAGTAGGCATAGCATCATTATCAAATGTCATCGGATCACCAACACGAGCCTCTCAGGACTGTGACCTTAGTCCCCTCCTTTACACACCCTCTACGCAAATGACTCTATCAGCCTCTCACCCATCACCACATACAGACTGCTCAATGATATGAACTCTGTTGCAGATTATCAAAAGCAAATTTCATTAACATACCACAAACTGGACTGAACCCCCCTCCACCCGTGGAAAGACAGTAAAACAGGTTCACAACTTCACATATCTTGACTTGGACTCACTTTGGAAAATAAACTCAAGTTTTGATTGACGCATCTCTTCTATCCATACACGATTTCAGCAAACCCTCCATGCTGTCTGTCTTTTGCCCCACACCTCTTTTAGTTACTCCAAATAAGCATAATTCAACCCATTCTGTTGTACTGTTCTCCATGATTTTTCAACCTGTTGACCTTCTCCAACAAAAACAAACATACCATCACAGACTGCCTCTGAAATATCTTTCAACACAAAAACTCTCGCACATGAATAACGCCTATAGCACTCACATAGCAAAATAAACTGATCAACCCCTCAATCATCACTTCACAATAATGCCACCTGGATGGAGATACACAAAGTTCAGAAGGGAATTTATTTTGCTTTTGCAGGGCTCCATTCGGCTCTTGCAGCATTAAACAAACTACCTTGCTGATGTTGTTTGTGTTAGTGAGTAAAGATATACTATTTCAATTCTATTCTTTCTATGAATTCTATGAATTGTCTTTACGGTTCATGTTGTTGTATGCTTCAGTTTATTTTTCTATGTTGAACAGGCTGTGAAAACAAATATCACTCTGGGACAATAGTCTAATCTAAAATTGAATCTAATCTAATAGCTTCAAAAGGTGTGTAGCTTTGTGGCAGTCAAATGTGTCTCCATAGGATAATTCGGTTTCAAAAGACACAGATCATAATCTTCCACCAAGTGTCAAATCTTGCCAATTAATCTGACGATGCTATTCCACGTGTGTATGTGTTTGATTTGACGAGCTGCTTCTTCAGGCAGCGTGTGCCGCCCTTATATCTGTCTGAATGGGAGTGGATTGGGCAGAGAGCAGAGAGACCCTACTAGTCTCCCAGTAATGATACATTCTCATTTCTACGGCTCAACCCAATTAAATGAGGCCCAGAGGAGACCAGGACTCTATTAGAGCAGGTCTCCACATCAGCCACTGTACCCTGCACACCATCACTACGTTCTCCAACTCCTGTTGCCCTAGTGAACTAAACCAAGAGGCATGTTATACGCTCTCTTTTCTGCAGATTAAACCTATGAAATGCACCACTGGGAATAAAGCCAATGGACATTTTATATCTTTGTGTGTGTTATTAACTGTTAATAGGGTGTGAAGGGGTTAAAGCGTTATGGTATATTTTTTACTAGAGACACGCGAGTGTTGGCACTCCGCTCCGCTGCTGATGTATAGAATGTCACACACGCACACGCACACGCACACGCACACACACACACACACACACACACACACACACACACACACACACACACACACACACACACAGCTAGACACGGTCACGTGCAGTTATGCCGAAGTGATCCAAACACATGGCTGCTGAGTCAGCACTTCCTGCAACAGTGTCACGTCCCCCGACTTCCACTGAGGTCATATGAAAGGTAGAGATATGGTCAGGAGAGTCGATCCTCTTCCAATTTGGCCTCTCGTCAGGAGTCACCTGAATGCCCCTCGAATCAATTTCTCCCAAGCATGACCTTGCCACCACATGGAATGTCTGGGTCAGGGAAGGGCACCGTTCCAGAGGCTTTCACCAACTGCTCAGCTCTGTCACTGACGGTTCTGCACTGGTGGCAGTGTCAACATGACATTCAGAGGACGTGTGTGTGTGTGTGTGTGTGTCTGTGTGTGTGTGTAAAGGCGACACAAATACATGTATTCACAGCCTACTAAGCCACCAAGTATGAAGGAAAATCCAACTGTGCTGTAGCACAACGCTGTTGGTCAACATAAGTCCTAACACTGAAGCCTTTGCTGTGTAGGGCTGTGTGTGGACTCTTGATTGTGTCTGTGTGTTGGGGAGCGAATGAGGTGCGGGAGGGGTCTCATGCTAGCCTAGTACATTGGTGTTGTATTCGTGATGCAGTGCACGAGTCTGCCTTCATGAATGCAACAATATCTTTCTGGTTAACGTTGTTTGTCCACATTTGCTTCCCTGTTGAACAGCTTAGTAGTTCAATTTGAGGGCACAAGAATGAATGTAAACTGCTCAGATGATGTCCCGTTTATTTGAAAAATATTCAGCAAGAAATGACACATCTAGACATATTTTTCTGCCATCTTCAGACTGACACTGACACACACAAAGCCACCGAACCTTTGGAAGAAGGTTTAAGAAGCTTCTTCCAAAAGTTAACCATGTGTACATATAGGGTCCCTATTCTGGGAATGTACATTAATGATAGTAGCCTAGTAAACAAGGCTATTAATGATAGGCCATCATTCTGCAAAAATAGTAGATATACAAGTTCACAACACACTGCGTTGCAAATGCAATGCATGGTGAGCCTTGTAGATCACAATGCAAGATTTGGTGTAGGGAAAAAAGAGAGGAACAAGTATGGAGCCCTGGGGTACACCAGTCAATGAAGTATATACAGTATATAGGGTTGCATTTTGTTTTAAAATACAAACTATGGCCATGGGTGGTATGGCCGACAGAGGTTTGAGATTAACCGTTTCTTTATTCTTAGCATCTTTACGAGGGGGGGAGGGGTATAGTTATTTTAAATTGGGGAAGCATTGCATCAGTTTCTTCACTAAGATGGTGTTCAGTACAGGCTCTTCAGGCAGGGAGGGATTATCATAATATCAAATATAGCTCCTCATACCTTGAATATGTTTCAGCACCCAGGTGAAGGGTGTTATGAATGCATCATCAACTAGGGATGGGACGATACGGGATACTATCGTTTATCGTGATAAAAAACACGATAATCGTATCGTGGAGATTTAATTTATCGCGATATCGTCCTCCGTCATGCACTGGGATCCATTCACCTTTTATTTGCCGAGCTGCATATCCGGTACCACTTAAACCCTCTATAATTGGTAAAAGGTACTTATAATATACGTTTGTAGTTGATCTTTTTTTCCACTCTCTATCATATGTCTTTGCCCAAAAATAGCCGATCTACAAGATCGGTTATTTTTTGGCAAATGTTCCACCCCAGGATGATAATGGATGTTGGGGATATTTTGATTATCGCGATAATATCGTAAATCGCGATTTCTTTGGTCACAATAATCGTGATATGAAATGTTCATATCGTCCCGTCCCTAAATGCATCATCAACAGAATTATTAGAGCAGCCTCTCCAATTAACCACTGGACAGCAAACGAGAGCATGGTGTAGTGTAGTGTCTCCTGGCCCACGTCACGATGGACAAGATGCAAGAGCTCCATTAGGCCTATATGTGCTGGCTGTTTAAGCATGGACATTATCAGTGATAAACAGATGGAGTGTTGGCATCACTGCTAGCCAAAAGCTCAGCATGGCACTGACTCCCCTTCCCATGGCACAGGGACGCTATGAAGATTTCAGATCAAACCAATCCCATCATGGCAAAATCAAATATCTGAGAGAGAAATATGGTGGTGAACTGGATGCCACTTGTTTACACTGTGTGTTGCACAAGTGGTGTGTAAGGTTATTACATTGCATCACTCACGACAATGAGGATGTTCTTCAGCACAGCCAATGTCTGACATTAGGTGCTGAAATGGCAGCTATAACACATTCAAGAAATACAATATAGGGTGTTACTCAGGAACATTTCCATTTGAATTGAAACAAAATCATCAACACAACAAAATCAGGACACGATTTTCCAAACCCCAGCACTCTCAGGTAGGAATTATTATTATTAGAATAATATATGAGCTTCAAAAGGGTAACTCGTGGCTTTTGAATCCTCCTCAGGTTGTGAGGCTTATTTCTGAAAATAAATGACATAATCACAAAGCTCATATAACAAGTCAAATACGGGGGAAGGACCGAATGAATTAATGATTTCTGTTATACCAGTCATACTATGAAATGATGCTTCATGTGGGTAGGCCTATATACACAGCAGAGGGGATGATAGAAGTAATCCCTCATTTAGCTTAACCATCATGTTGAACCATAATGACAACAGAACAGACATAATAAAGGCCTCATCCTGACAAACAGAGATCCAACTCATTCCAGAAAGAGAGAGAGGGGGCTCTAAGTGCTAAATACTTTGTAGGGAAGATGATTTTTTTTGTCAAGTGGGTTAGTATTATTACACAAAGTGTAACAATGCCAAAGGACAGTGGCATGTCTCTGCGATAGGGAGTCAGCTGCTGGGATGACTCATGCTGCTGTCCCCGACCGGCAGGAGGCATGCTCTGGTCTATACCATGTGAGTGTCCCCGTGTCCTACTTTAGAACCACGATTTGTCAAAGGTGCATGAAAGTGATTAGTCTACCAATGCTATTTCATATGCAGTAGTGGTGCAGCCTAAAACCCCACAGTGTAAAACGCCCCACTGTGGAAAGAGAACCCCCTGCATTCTTCTGTCCACTAGATATGCAGAATAGATTGCAATGCATGATGCAATAAAAAGGTGTCAGCAGCAGATCAAAGCCATCATCTGATAAATGCTGTGGGGAAAATAGAGGCCTATTCATTGGGTTTAACCTGGTTTTGAAATCAGAAGGTGTCCATCACTCACAGTCACAATGACTCACTATGGGGGCCTGGGGCATTGATACATAATAACATTGATAAGACTGAGAAGGGATTCCGTGCATGAGAGACGCATAACTTACCTTGGTAACAACATTCCGCACGAGTCCGGTCTGCAGCTCAAATGTCCATTCCTTGCACATGCATTGCGATTGCATCCTGGACGTGTAATTGTGATGGTGAGTGCCGTAACTTCCATTGGCATAAATAAAAGCGGGACGGGTGCTGCTATTGTGTGGAGCATGAAACAAAGAGGAATGACTTCTAGTCACATTGGTGACATTTGCCAACACAGGCTGATGAACACACGTGTTGTTCGGCTGGGCGAGGAGAAAATTGTCGGAATATTGGCTGAATCCAATGAATATAGCCGGGATCCATGTCAGCACGATGAGGTGTTTCTGGTAATTCCCAAAGCCCCCGAGGAACGGCAGGACACAGTCGTCGATGCGTGCCAGCACTCCCGGCGACGACGTGGTTTCGGGAGACACGAAGCCGTTCTCCGGCTGGTGGTCCTGGTCCGTGTCGAGCTGCACCACGGACATCGCGGTCTCCTCGCTCATGGATGCGTCTGTAGCGCAGTAGTAGCCCCGGCGGTTGGCAGTGCTGCTACTGCTGCCCTGTCGTCCACAATGCGTTCTGCCGTGCCCCCGCTCTGCTCTGCTCTGCTCTGCTCTGTCTGCTGGTGGTGCTGAAAGCAGTGCACTGCGCACTCAATCACTGGAATGGAAATAAGACGCACCTCTTTATTATCAGGAAGCATTCACTCCGTCTCCGTGTGTGTGCGTCGACTGCCTGCCAGTCTGCCACTGAAAGAAAAGGCTGGTCGGTTTAAAAGCGCTTTGAACAGGAGAGACAGCAGTGCTGCAGCCTATGACTATGCCTATGTATAATCCGTATATTCAGTTGTGGTAGAGTAGGTCCCTCTGGCTCTAGGCCCCCTAGTCTCATACATTGTAGCCGACTTGTGTCGTGTTTAGGACCGTGTGTGCCGTGAAGGAAGTGCCCGAGTCCTCCCTCTCCTGAGGGCGCTACAGGTAACACACCTGTCCAAAAAATACAGACCTTGTCCCGTCCTCTAAAATACACTGTAATGTCGCTGGTGCACTAGGTCCTCATAGCCTACACGCTAAACGGTCTGTAGTCTAATAAAGCAACATTAAATGACAACATGAAAAAACACAGATACTAATCAAAACAGAAGACAGCTAAAATAGGTGTCTATTCTACCTACGTCCGAGAGGGGGAGGGACTCGCTCTATTCCCCACCCACCATCTATAGCTCGCTGTTGTGGATTGGAGTAGGCCTATGCTGTCTGTCTGTGGCCTGGCCTACTACTGTACAGAGTACAGACATGCAGACTGGTTTGGCCAATATGTCAATGTGCCAGAGAAACTGTCAAATTTGCACAATGAACCTGGTAACTTTATCTCTGTTTAAGAACAACAGGCAAGAACTATGTTTATCAACAACAGGCAAGAACTATGCTACAACTGAATAAAATGTAGGCAGAGACACTATTATTTTTAGGATGATGATGATTGACATATTGTTGTGTGTGTGTGTGTGTGTGTGTGTGTGTGTGTGTGTGTGTGTGTGTGTGTGTGTGTGTGTGTGTGTGTGTGTGTGTTTTAAATGTTGTAGACTAACTATTGTGTTTCCTCTGCCTATAAAGCCCCTTTAAATTGTATTGAGAGACAGAGAGAGAGCATCATGGTGCTTGTAGATTTAATTAGGGACGGTACTAGGGAGTATGGACAACATCCTCCTGAGTCCTATAGCTAGCTACCACTATTGAATGGCCATTTTATTGTCATTCAACCATTTCAAACAAAGGGTTAACTCAACCAGGGTTTCCCATTCTGCACCCCCACATGCTGTAGTGTGATTGGCTGTGTAGAGAGCCAATCGTTTAAGCAGAGTCAGCCCTCCTGTCACCTTGCAACACAGTTGGATTGTGGCAGAAGGAGAACTGGGTTAAGGGTTTTGATTGAATCAACTTCTATAAGGCCCCTCCACATTACCAATGAAATCGCTCATTCAACTATTTAAAAAATCTGGTTAATGGTGTATAGTAATATCTTGAATTGCAAAGAAACTAGCCTAGACACTTTCTCATCATACAGACTGACATTTAGTTTCAAGGCCCAAGCACAGGTCCCCCCATGGGCAGATTATGGACTGGGCCAATAGGGCCAGTGGCGATGCCGATTTACAAATAGGTTAACTGTCAAACATGTGGGCCCCTCAGCCTGCACAGTAGGCCTACAAGGCCCCCCTTCTGTATGGCCGTCTAACAGGTCTAACGTCTGACTAACAGACCTGACAAGTAAGTATTTTTGAGCGGTGCTAACTGCTCCTACACCTGGCTTTGTGTGTAGGTCCCTATGTCCATATGAGTGTCCGTATGTGCATGAGAATAGTCTCGCATAGCCAGACAACTATTCCACAATCTCCGAATGCTATATAGAGTCTGGAATGACAGCTCCCGAACGGCGAGTAACGGAAGTAGTCACTGCTGCACTGAACTGTACATTTAGGCCAGGGGTCGGCAACCCAAAATGTTGAAAGAGCCATATTGGACAAAAAAAAAAACCAAAACAAATTTGTCTGGAGCCGCACAAAATTATAAAAGCCTTATATATCGTCGTTGTCGGGTGGAAACCTTGTATGTCCAAAACTTCGTTTTGTATTTATCATTTAAAAAATGAACTAAACTAGTGAAAACAGCTGATCTACAAGCACACAACGCCGTTGTGTGCTTGTAGATCTGCTGTTTTCACTATTTTTGTGCGTCAGTCTTGTATGATGAAGCAGGGCTTTACTTTGCGAAAAAAAAAACATACACATTTGAAACTTGGAGATACAAGGTTTCTGCCCGACAGTGACGATAAAAAAATCGTTAAAACAATTTTTTTTTTTCCATTTTCCCAAACTTTTTCCATTTTCCTAAATTTTTGAAAAAGCTCCAGGGAGCCACTAGGGTGGTGCTAAAGAGCCGCATGCGGCTCTAGAGCCACAGGTTGCTGACCCCCGATTTAGGCTGTATTGCGTGGCTGGTATCGTTCGGTTTCGTTCCCGCCCCATGGGCACTACATAAACTTTGCTTCATTAGAAAGATCTATTGATAGTAAGTAAGAAACAAAAAGTTCTCCACGTGTCACTTGCACAATCTTTGTCACCAGACAGAAATGTATTTAATGGGACTAACAAAAAAACAAAAATCTTGTGCTGCTGTTTTTGCTTGTAAAATTTGCTATATTGATTTTGGCAACACAAAATATTTCTCAAATGTCATAAATACATCTACCTAGCAAATTTAGATCATGTAATGTAGCAGATTTGTTGAAGGAAACGCTTCAATGTAAGTGTTTGTCAGTGACTGTAATTTTGTTATAATGAAAAGTCATGGTTTCACATCAAGATAAACTCAATGGAATACTTATCTTCATGATTGGGTGTGTCTGGATCTTTAATTTACATATTTCCAAGATGGACGCCACCCAAAATGAGCTTTACTATGACTTTTACAGTGATAGCTGGCTGTTATGACAAAAGGAATATGAACACATTTGGTCAGTTTTACCTGAGATTCTATCAAGAGTTGTGGGGAAAACGTACATACAGCTAAATGCATCTTAAAGATGACATTTTTAATTCATCACATTGTGTAGCCTGAACGCTAGATATGGACACGACAAATTATGGACATGAACAGTTATGAATTGTATTCATAACTCATATTCAACCAAATGGACCCTTTGTGTTAGGACCGGTTGAATGTACCCTTCTTCCCCCAATATTGACTCTCTACTCCATGGTGTCACCCAACACCACATTCCACAATGCCAGTATAGTGTTTTATTACCCTGCCGATCAAGATAAGGGACATCCTGCCAGGGTCTCTTCTCCTCATGCACAACAGTATTGCAACTCTCAGACCACATGTAGAAGATCATGAATCATGGAATGCGGCGAATTAAAGCTTAATGAAATAACATTCCATAACATGAACATATGTGTTGTATTCTAACACGATGTACATCAACTATGCATTGATTTTAACATGTACGAATATGTATTTCTTTGGTTATTTAACTTTTTAACCCATCTGCCCTCTGAACGATATAAAACAATGATGCTTGATACCTCCACGTGTCTAAAATAATGATGATTACAAATATCTGGTCAAATGTAGGAAATCACGTTTCCTCAGAATGCTGATAGGAGTTTTAATTTGACTTCATTTAAGAACAGGGAGGTGACAGAGATCTTTGCTCCAAACTCCTCCTCATGCGGACCTAACAGAGAGGCCACACCTCTGGACTTTAAAAGACCATTTCCTGGTTCTCTCTCTCTCTTGAAAAAAATCACTGAACCAACAACACACAAGGAGGGCTAAAGACTACTCAGCCACCAAGGGCTGCCACGCCCTGGTGACCACGACTTGGTCTCTCAACATAGAGTCCTGCCGGACTCATCATCAGGACTGCCAGTCCGTGGGATTGAGGCACGCTATCTCTCCCACTCCGACGACGACATCAACCAGATACCCAGACAGTGAGATTTGGAGCGTGCGAGCTCTCTCCCCCTCCAGCGGTGAAGACAACAGACGTGGGTGAAGACCACTCAACAGCAGCAAGATCTCCTGCTCCTGAGCAAGCGCCTCCTCCAGCCAGTGGGGGGTGCCTCTCCATCCTGCTCTGCACACGCTACTTCCTGTGGCTCTCCAAAGATGGCTGCCTCCATCCAAGCCGCATGGTCAGACCTCATGGCAATGACACAGCCAACGCCCTGCTGCAATGGCCGACCTTCCAGCACATGCTAGGCTGCTACGCTAGCAACCAACCCTCTCCTCTTCTCCTCTCTACGCGCATGTGCAAACGGACCTCTCACAGTAAGGCAGTGTTTACATTGTGTCAATGGCAACTAAGATAGAGTAGGGTTAGATATTGAATGTTTAATGATCTTCGATTATTTCATTTCTTTCATTTCTTTTCTTTTGGTGATTGTTTTGGGGAACGCTATGCAACACTGGATAACATGTACAGTAGCCTGCCATCTATTTTGTACAGTTTGACAGGTTTTAAAATACTATGCCTACTACTTCCCTAGGAACCCATTTATCTATCTTTTGCTTGAAGGATCAGACATAGTTATGCTAGTCTGAATGTACATTTTATGATTTTTATAATAAATCACTTTTTCATATTTTAAGCGAAACAGTGTGGACCTTGACGTTCTTTCTGTGTGTTTTGAATCAATGTGATTGGTACTGGAATCTTAAATGCCTAGGCTAATATAAAGAATCTACGTTTTGAACAGTGAACGAGAAGAAAAAATATATTTTTCATCATTTTTGAAAAAGATATTTTTTCTTCTCGTTCACTGTTCAAAACGTAGATGGCCTATATGGCGAAGTTCGTCAGACATATGTTTACTAATAACTCCTTTTACACTAGAGGGGAGAACAATTCTTAACATAAATCCCTCCTCAATCAAAATGCCATATAGATACCATATTTAGAACGGAACCCCCCCACTTCGATTAAATTCGAAGCGTGTTTTCGCCGGAGTTCTCTATATATGATAACTATATGGCATTTTGATTGAGGAGGGATTTATGTTAAGAATTGTTCTCCCCTCTAGTGTAAAAGGAGTTATTAGTAAACATATGTCTGACGAACTTCGCCATATAGGCCATAGTGCACAGAGTATGAATTACTGTAAATCCAACAATTCTTAATTCAAAACGGATTTTAATCCAGCTCTGCCAGACTAGAGTCTGTCGAGCCCACTGTGCGTGTGTGTGTGTGTGTGTGTGGGCGTGTTCGCCCTGTCACCAAGTGCTGTGTGTGTGTGTGTGTGTGTGTGTGTGTGTGTGTGTGTGTGTATGTGCTTAGTGGGTTACTTTCGCTCGGCTCCCCAAGAGGGATAGACCCATCTAAGTCACAATTTGGCAAAGACGCCATCTTGAATAGAGGTGGAGTCTCACATGCTTGTGTGACTTCCCTCTTTTCTCACACCCAACTTACGCGCAGCCTATCGTGAGATTTAAGTACCTCCCATACGACACACAGACCAGAGGACAATTCAAAGGTTTCTCTGTGTGACACTCAGTATTAACATCACCTCAGATCTTTGGGTTTTTCAACCCGTTTCGACATTGTACCACGGTGTAATATTAAGGATATCCCAACCATAATTTACGCCTCCACGCACCTTTAAAGCTATCAAGCTGTAACTGTGAGCTGCTATGTTTTAAAGTGTTTGTTTTCTTATCTTATCTATTCTCTCCCTATTCAGTTTGGCTGTATTCTCCCAGCCTCGAGGACTTAGTGAATTCTATAAATTGGCACGACTGTTTGATTGATAACTGAATCAGTCTCACATGAACCGGTTCAGCTTTGTCAGGCAAACACTCTTCCAACTACTGGATGAATTAATTGGATTAATCAAGTTTAATCCAAGTTAATTTGTTTTAATTACTTATTCACTTTGGTCATCGACGCTTGAAAAATATTTTTTTTGCCAAACCTATCAATAGGTCTAATGGTTTACGCCCTTTGTGTTTCATCAGTTATCAAGGACAATTATTTTAATTAGTTTCAAATTTCAATTTAATTCCTTTTTGATTTTTTTCTTTTATTGGAAAAAAAGGAGGATTTTCTCTCCTACGCTTGGAACTCCTTTTCTAGTCATATAAATTATTAAGTTAATTCATGGGACTAACCAAGGAACTTTTTCACGCAATAATTAAAATTTAAATGTCACTTTCTAGATGAAATACGAAGGATTGTTCTTTATTATTTGAAGAAGAGTGATAGGAGCCTAGAGCAAACACTTAAAACCTACTAGGTTTATTTAATATCAAGTTCCCAAACTAGGATATTTGGCATATTTCTCTAACCTCGGAGACCTGTAGAAATTATATAGCTGACACGGTTGATTGATTGATCACTGATTTGGGCTCTTTCATGCTCCAGTTTAGTCAATCAAACAAACAATCGTTCCAGCCAATAAAGACAAATTGGATTAACCTATTGTAATCCGGTTTAGTGTATTAATCACTTCATTATCTCGGTCACCGTGGTTTGAAAATATCTTTGTCAAATCCTACAATTGAGCCAATCAATTGTTTTTATTTCTTTTATCCTTCATTTATCTATTAAGGACACTTTGTGTCCGCATACTGTCAGATCAGCCAGTCGTTTTCATTTCGTCTGGACCATCTGACGAACAACTCTTTAGCCATAACTCAGAAGGAACTCATCTCTCTCGCTCATTTGTCCAACTTCCATCAAAACACGCACGCTTGGCTGTGCATGAGTTTTGACAAACACTGGACCTACAGTACATCTTTGCTATTTGATTACCTGTTTTAAACTTTTCCCCGTCAGGCCAAGGCACCTCCCTGACTCCAGTCATAAACAACACTACAGAAGAGAGACAATAAAACTGTCTCTCCAGTCCTGCGCCCTTTGCACGCAGGCCTGTAAGTTTATGACAGTGAGGGCTATATGGTCTGCTTGCATGCTGAGCATTGTCCAGCCATTTGCACTAGATTTGTTTTAACAGTGAGTAATCTACATAGCAAACACACTGTAGTGAGTTTTGTTCCATCAGTTAGCTAGAAGCAGTATTTCATTTTCTTTAAGCGTCTGACCAACACTGGTAAGCGATCATTAGTTCTGAGTTTGTAGTTCTTTTCCCCAAAACTGTACCTTGCATTTTGTGTGTTTCCGAACTTAGGTTTCTATAAATTCTATCTGACACGCTTGAGTGATTGATTAACTGGATGGGACTCTTCCATTGAGTCCAGTCTAGTCTGTTCAGTCAAACAACCGTCCCAGTCAAAGAGGATTACATTGGATTAATCTCTTTTAACCCAGTTTAATCTGTTCTATTATTTAATAGTTTTGTTCTCGAGGTTTGGAGACAACTATCTTGCTATTGGGTCGTTAGTAAGCTCTGTTTACTTTGTGCTTTATCCAGTATTTGAAAACAATTATTCTAATTAAGATCTAAATTTCAATTAAATTCTTTAAATTTTTCTTTTTGAAAGAAAAGGGAATTTTTACTTATAAGCCCCGTTAGTCATATGGATTATTAATTTAATTTATAAGACTAACTGAGGAATTTTTATTTAAACGCATAATTTACAGAACTTATTAGTTTTCACAGTTTGCATCGTAAGAAACAGCTGTTGAATTTGATTTCACTTTCTGGATGAACCTAGAGGAATTGTTGTGCTATTAGTTTGGAAAAGAATATAAACCCAAAACAACGCTTGGAGTAAAACGTATTTATTTGAAATATCAGGGTTCGATTTATTTCTCCCTGATATTCCAGCTGTAGTTAGTCAAACCAACGCCTATAATCATGGAGGCTTTTGTTTCGATGATCAAGTCCTTAGCGACGACTGCTAACTTTAACGGTCCACCCATTTTGGGGCCTTACTCCAGGACGGTTCACCCAGTTCTAAAAAAACTGGCTTGCCAGGGTTTTAAGACGGAGCGTCCAAGGCCCAGCAACAAGCTTGAATTGTTTGCTTTACAACTCATAGCGAAAGGTGATATAACTTTTCAAGAGAGACATAGCGATCCTGATCGAGAGAGGAGAAGATGCCGCAGGCCCTCCTCTCACAATCACAACTGCTTTTCCTTGCCTGACGGCGAGGTCTCTCGTGACTGTAGTCTAAGCCCGTTCCACGAACTGAGTCTCAGTGACGGAAGTACGAACGAGGCCAATTTACTTCGGTCGGGAAGCTTGTCAACCCGTCCTACGACACGGGAAAGCCCTTTGCCTAGTGATAAAAGCCTAATTCAATCCTTTGATATTGGACAACTGTCCACGCTTTCTGCAACAGCTTTGTTGTCAGAGCTTGCTGCCAAAGTGAATGACCCTAAATCTCAGCAGGTAACAGATGCTAAGTGTCCCTTGAAAGAGGTTCTGTGTCTCTCCGGAGACGACACTGCGTTTGGAACGCACAACAATCCAGCCCAGATGGCCACTCAATGCCCAGGAGCTGAGAACCACGAAAATGTGCCACCAGTACAGGACACACCATGCACAGAACACATTCTGTACACTGATTACAATGCATGCACTCTTAAAGTGATTGACAGGTACGGATGCATACACATCACAGCTGTTACAGCCTCGTTAATAGCACAAACCAGTGGTTTGTCACTCGCAACGCAATGCGAATGGGCCCACGAGTCGCTGTTGGACAGAGCAGCTGACAGTAGTGTGATGTCTCAAAGTTTGTTCCTTGACCTGCAATACCGGGCACAGCGTGCCCACCTAGAGGGCAATGGGTTGTATCAATCCCCCAGTGTTCGGCCTTATACTAAGGCTAGTACTCAGATGGTTCATACCTTCTCGTGTCCTTTTCAGATGAGACACAGGGCTGCAATCCGTCGAATGTATGCATCTGAAATGGAATACCTCCCACTTCTCTTGGGCTATGTCCTGTTACTTCTGCAACTACTATCTGTACTTGCCTTCTCAGAGGAGAAATCCTCCTTCTCTACTGAAAAACCCGCGCAAGACTCGTTAAATCTAACTGACTTTGTGGAGTGTGACGCTCTGACGTGGAAACACCCACCCGTAGTCAAGCCAATGCCACCGTTGAACGAGGGGGGTGTCCTCCAACAGCAACAAATTCTTGTGTGCCCCTTTCTCCAGGGCCCCCTCGCAGACACTGCGTGTAACGGCGTGACTGACACCCTAGCAGACGCTGGGGCAAACAATGTCACCCAAAAGGACCGGAGTTTGAAAGGCAACACGTGCACAGACTCGCCTACGGTGTGTGTTGACATCTGTTCATACAGCAAACCTCCTCGCCAAGCGAAGGTAGAATTGGTATGGATAGATAACACGCCGGCGAGACCTTTGTGTTTCAAACTTGTTGCGGTGATTTCCAGCATACTGATCGCTCTTTGGTGCGCTTCCGCGCACGGCAATAAGGGAGTAATGTTTTGCACCGATTCACACTACACCCGTCTCGACTACACTCATCACTTGCCCAACGGGCGTAAAAACGGTTTTCGAACAGCCGAGTTAAAACCCATCAAGCATAAGGAGTTGGTTCTTGCCCGCAATCACAACGCGAACAAGCAAGACATGCAGGTATACGGTAAAAAGGTCAGAAACCACTCAAACCTTCTGGGACCTGCCATAGTTTTCAATGACGAGGCAAGTGCCCTTACTAAAGCAGGGGCTGTCAACAACTCAGCATGGGACTTCGTCCCTGGGGTCCTTCTTTCTGATCTCACCCTTTCCGTCTGCGTTGTCTTAGCCTCGTCGATGGCTCAAAGTGTTACACTCGCAACACAACGTGACCCGGTCGTCCGTGAGACGAAACAGCTCCCGTGTAGAGCTCGCAGGCCCCACGTGCCCTCTGCGGACACTAGGCAGACCCAAAGGTTAGCCAAAGTCCAGCGAAAGAGCGCATATAGGAAGCTATTCCCCCCGGTGAAGTTACAACATGAAGTAACCCACGTAGCGCTGTTGGACACGACAGCGGACATTAGTGTGATGTCACAGAGTTTGTTCCTTGACCTGCAACACCGGGCACAAAGTGCCAACCGTGAAATGCACATGTTGTCTCACCCCATTCAACCGTACGCTATGACTGGTACTCAAATGCATCAGGCCTTATTATGTCTCATTCAGGTAAGGCACATGGCTGTGAAGCACCTGATATATGTGTCTGAACTGGAACACGTCCCGTTGCTCTTAGGACGCGATTTTTTACTGGGACTGCGTCCTGTACTCAACCTTTCAGAGGGGGGTTTCGCCCTATCCGCTAGCTTACTCAGGCCAAATCCTGTGGATTTGACTGACTTTGTTAAGGGTGTTTCTCTAAAGGGAGGACGTCGACACATGGTCGAGACAGTACCTACGTTGGACAGGGAGGTCTCCCTCCAACGACTACAGGCTTGTGCGTGTCAGGATGACACCGATAACCCTGCCAAGGCTAGGGCGACCGATCTCGCCACGGAATATGTTGTTTTGAAACCCACCCAATATGTCTGTCTGTTCACAAACCCTGACGTTAGTTCTCTGCAGACCCCACCCCTTTTTGTGAGGCGCCTTATGTCAACGCTCATCTATTTGAGTGTGCTGCTGCTGCCTATTCTGCTCTGCGTTTGCTACGCAGTAGCCGCACAGGGGGGGTCCACGACTCACTGTAGGACATTGACGCCTTGCAAAAAGGGGGGTTTTGGATGGTCATTCAAACCACAGTGGTAATTTCAAAATAATAGCTCAATCCAATAAAGCACATGTAGTATTGTTGCGCATTCACTGTGCATTAAGTTGCATTATGTTTGTCCCACCTGGGCAATACTAAGTGTGCCCTGTTCTCTTTATGGTTTTGTTTCTTGCATTAGGAAGAATACCATAAATCTGTTTGCTCCCATGATAATTTGTAAGCGCTGTCTGGATCGGATCCATCCAGACCCGAGCCAAAATGGTCATGGAAGCAAATCCCACGGGATTGTAGTTAGAATCTAGTCGGTTTGCTGATCACAGATTTCCTAGACCACTATTTACAAAACCATCTCTCATTGATATGCTTGTGTGCTTGTGTTTTTCCCTAATCCACCATGGGACAATCTTATACCTGTTCATTTCTGACGCAAAATACTCAGAACCAGATGCCCTCCCTTGACAAACTCAAGGTCAAGGGAGTGAGCTCCACTGATATTTGTACTTAGAAAGCAGGCTCGGATCACAAATAACCAAGTACAGAACGTATACTCAGACGGTCAAACCCAATCAAAGTTTTAATCTTAACAAATACATGACAATATCTATAACAGGCCGCAACGGAGATGGGCCTGTTAAACTACTAATATTTGCTAAGGCATTTAGGACGAAGAGAATTATAATGACAAACACATTTAAAGAACAATATCGATAAGCATGATTGCCTTCCCTCTTAGGAAAAGTGGGAATGACCTCCACCTATGTACTGTATGATTGCAACTTTTTGTTTTGTTTCTGTTTGTTTGTTATCTCATATTTTCATTTTTTTTATATGCTTTTTGAAACATAGATAGGAACCTTTAGCTCCCAATAAGAAAATCATACACTATGTAATGCCTGATAACTATCTCTCTCCGGAGAAACCTGTTGAATGTACACACCTTTTCCACAGGCATTTCGAGTATAGTTTTGTTTATGAGTTTGGTTTGATTATTTTATCTTGTTTTAGTTTTTCCTGTCTTTCCTGTCTTGATCCTATTTTTAAGGGCCCCATACTATAGGCCCATTTCACTGGGTGATACAAAAGCCTCCTTATGTGAACTAGGTGTTACCGTATTACTGTTATCCATGTTCAGGGGTTTTACTTTATGTTCTATGATTTATGGTTTTCATTTCATGAATTGTTAATCCATGATGTAGAACTATCTTTTTCCAGTTGTACCCAGTGATGCTAGATCAGTTAGTGAAGATCAATAAAAGTTGCCATCTGACATGTGTAAATATTACTGCCATCTGTGTCCTATATACTGCTCTCATCTTTGTTTTGTCATCCAAAGGTCGTGACTTCAACCTTCCGTTTTGTCGGACTTCGATGACAAAAGGGGGGGTCTGTAGCCTGAACGCTAGATATGGACACGACAAATTATGGACATGAACAGTTATGAATTGTATTCATAACTCATATTCAACCAAATGGACCCTTTGTGTTAGGACCGGTTGAATGTACCCTTCTTCCCCCAATATTGACTCTCTACTCCATGGTGTCACCCAACACCACATTCCACAATGCCAGTATAGTGTTTTATTACCCTGCCGATCAAGATAAGGGACATCCTGCCAGGGTCTCTTCTCCTCATGCACAACAGTATTGCAACTCTCAGACCACATGTAGAAGATCATGAATCATGGAATGCGGCGAATTAAAGCTTAATGAAATAACATTCCATAACATGAACATATGTGTTGTATTCTAACACGATGTACATCAACTATGCATTGATTTTAACATGTACGAATATGTATTTCTTTGGTTATTTAACTTTTTAACCCATCTGCCCTCTGAACGATATAAAACAATGATGCTTGATACCTCCACGTGTCTAAAATAATGATGATTACAAATATCTGGTCAAATGTAGGAAATCACGTTTCCTCAGAATGCTGATAGGAGTTTTAATTTGACTTCATTTAAGAACAGGGAGGTGACAGAGATCTTTGCTCCAAACTCCTCCTCATGCGGACCTAACAGAGAGGCCACACCTCTGGACTTTAAAAGACCATTTCCTGGTTCTCTCTCTCTCTTGAAAAAAATCACTGAACCAACAACACACAAGGAGGGCTAAAGACTACTCAGCCACCAAGGGCTGCCACGCCCTGGTGACCACGACTTGGTCTCTCAACATAGAGTCCTGCCGGACTCATCATCAGGACTGCCAGTCCGTGGGATTGAGGCACGCTATCTCTCCCACTCCGACGACGACATCAACCAGATACCCAGACAGTGAGATTTGGAGCGTGCGAGCTCTCTCCCCCTCCAGCGGTGAAGACAACAGACGTGGGTGAAGACCACTCAACAGCAGCAAGATCTCCTGCTCCTGAGCAAGCGCCTCCTCCAGCCAGTGGGGGGTGCCTCTCCATCCTGCTCTGCACACGCTACTTCCTGTGGCTCTCCAAAGATGGCTGCCTCCATCCAAGCCGCATGGTCAGACCTCATGGCAATGACACAGCCAACGCCCTGCTGCAATGGCCGACCTTCCAGCACATGCTAGGCTGCTACGCTAGCAACCAACCCTCTCCTCTTCTCCTCTCTACGCGCATGTGCAAACGGACCTCTCACAGTAAGGCAGTGTTTACATTGTGTCAATGGCAACTAAGATAGAGTAGGGTTAGATATTGAATGTTTAATGATCTTCGATTATTTCATTTCTTTCATTTCTTTTCTTTTGGTGATTGTTTTGGGGAACGCTATGCAACACTGGATAACATGTACAGTAGCCTGCCATCTATTTTGTACAGTTTGACAGGTTTTAAAATACTATGCCTACTACTTCCCTAGGAACCCATTTATCTATCTTTTGCTTGAAGGATCAGACATAGTTATGCTAGTCTGAATGTACATTTTATGATTTTTATAATAAATCACTTTTTCATATTTTAAGCGAAACAGTGTGGACCTTGACGTTCTTTCTGTGTGTTTTGAATCAATGTGATTGGTACTGGAATCTTAAATGCCTAGGCTAATATAAAGAATCTACGTTTTGAACAGTGAACGAGAAGAAAAAATATATTTTTCATCATTTTTGAAAAAGATATTTTTTATTATTAATATTAATATTTTTATTAATATTGATATTGATATTACTGTCATTAACGCTACAATTGCTGAACCACCTACTCCCAAGTGTTTCTTGTCAGCAAGCAAAGACAGACAGAAGTCCAGGTCTCCTGAGCACATTGGGAAGTTGGAGATTCTAGAGACTGGCCTGGCTGAAGACCTTTTACTTGTGTGGCACCTACTGTAGGTAGAATAGCTTCCAACATCACAGTTGCTGAATTCTCCTCCAGATGCAGAAGCTGGTTTACTTAGCTTTTCAGCATTCTGTGTAAACTTTCACCCACAGGTTAGCATTATTGGCTACCTTCCACTCATCCCAGCATCGCCAACTGATCCTTCGGTCCTCAGAAAAGAGATGAATTGACTCTTCACTAAGTACACCATTATCACTGGAGATCTGGCAACACCAAGATGAGTTTGGCAATGTAGTCCTGTTGCTGGGAGGCTTCCACCAAGCTCACAACTACTGAACATGAAGGCTATTTGCAAGATTATCAGGGATGCAGGGGCAGATGATCTGCTTGTTGCAGCAAGTCTTTGTCGAGAATTAACTGTCAAGAAGATGTTTGTTGAAAAGACATAATACTACCAAACTTTACATGCCCTCAAAGTCCTGTTTGAAAAAGAGATAACTGTCAGAAGTTAGAAATGACGAGGCATCCAGAGATGGCAGTCTTAAGAGATCAGTTGCTGCTTTTCAGGAATCATTCAATGGGCAACCAACTGCAGTCCTCTGGGCAACCTTCCTGGAGATGTCAGATATTCTCCAAAGGTTTATCCTCTATGAGCGGGAAGGTGACTGGACAGGACATCTTGAATCAGCAAGAATGCTACCCTACCTCTCTTTAGTAGGCCACTACAAGTACGGGCAGCAATCGTTACCCTTGTATTTGCCTTAGATGAAGAAATTACCGGAAACAGCTTCAGAGGTACATGAAGCACTGATGGCAGGTGTATTTGTTGGCTGGCGAGCAGATGGCAGCCACAACAGTAGTGTTTCTTTTGACATGCTACTGGAACAGACATATAATGCTGATGCCAAGGAAGCAAGCAGTCTGGATGGCATTGCACTCAGCCCTGTCTCTGCAGAGATTTGTAAGATTTGTAAGATTTTATTGAAGGAAAGCCCCATTGAGATGCAGCATCTCATTTTCAAGAGGGACCCAATTGAACCTGACATACAAAAACATGAACAGCAGGCATACATACATATAAACATACATACATACATACATACATACATACAGGACAGGGATACAGAAACATACTTACACAGATAGCTTGCTCACCCTCACCCACCCCCTCCCCAACACCCACCACTTCAGCTGATGCGCAAGTAAGAGGCACAGTACAAATACATAAACAACGAGCACAGGTCTCCACCAGGTCAGGCATGTAATGTGTTTTACATAAGTCGGCCTCCTGATGGCGCTATAAAAGGCTGATGTAAAAAATGCAGGGAAAAGGTTTTACCTTGGCCTCTAAGGAGTGCGCATACAAAGTTTGACACTAATCGGTGGAGTAATAGGTGAAAACATGAATCGGCCTGTTATAGCGCCACCATGAGGCTGATTTGATTTTTCTTAAGTGGCATTTATTCCTCTGCCTATTGGGAATGTGCATGCACAATTTCACCAAAATCGCACACTGCGTTCAGGATTTCAGGCATTTTATTCAAAACTGACCAATCCTGCAAACTTTGAAAGACAGTTTTAGCCAATCAGGATGGAATATGGAAAATCTGACACATCCATGTCGATCACATGACTGTAGAGATACTGTCTACTGATTTACGTGATTTTTGGACAAAATCTGTAGGAGTACTGGCAAAAGTTAGTTTTGCAAAAGTCGGCCTCCTGGTGGCGCTAGAACAGGCCCATGTGAAATATTTGGGGCAGAGGTTCTGAATTGGTGTCGAGGGAGTGTGTGTGCACAGTTTGGCAGCGACCGGGCCAACGGCGCCGGAGATTAGCTGGTAACGGACAAACGGACGGACGGACGGACGCACGCACGGACGGACGGACGGACGCACGCACGGACGGACGGACGGAGGGGAAAACATACTCTCCCTCAGCCTTCGGCTGGTGGAGACAATGATTATACTTACAGGTACGGTCAAATTAAAAACACATACAAGTTGTTTCAAGATGAGAGTATAGGGAAGTCTTGAAGTGACCAAGTGATGAAATAGATCTTAGAGATAGAGGAAGATTATTCCAATCAGATGGAGCTTTATGGCTAAAAGACCTTCGTCCAACCACCTTAGTTATTGTTGGTACATCAAAGTAAGGATAACGCAGGTGCCTAAGTGGATATGATGAAGTAGATTGAACCAAGTACTCTTGCAGGTAGGAGGGGCATTTAAAGTAAATACATTTGAAGATGAAGAGAAGCCAATGCATTTGCCTTCGTGCTTTGGGCTGCAGCCAATTGAGCGAGTTGTACATGTGGCAGTGATGCGTTCTATATGGACATCTCAGGACAAACCTGCACAGAGAGTTGTTTAAGACGTTAAGAGGCTTAAGATGCGTATCTGTGGTGTTGAGGTACACAACAGAGCTCAAGTCTATGCTCCACCTCCACCCCTCCAACCCACACCATGTCAGCAGTGGACACTAACCCATCTACAGTGACCACATCATCCTTGCTCAACATATCTACAGGACAGTGTGCTGCAGTCAAGTGTATTGCATGTTATTCACTATAGTTGAAGACAAGCACACCTGTACAGTATGTCTGCAAGACTGTCTTGTACTGATTTATGTCAGTGCCAGACAGTGCCATTTCTGCTTCCTTGGCGTTCTTTGCACCTTATTCAGAGATAAAGCCCTTTTTATGTTTCAGCATAGAATAGAAGTGTGCAGCCTAGATGCTCCATTTTGTTTCTGTGCGAGCCACATTATGACGTATGGACCAGGGTCTTTCACAGACAACACAACGTGCTGCACGCTGCACAGTTAACCCTTTGTCTCGTTCCTCAACGAAACTACTGACTTTTGGCACAGCGACCTCGAGTGGCCGTATCTCGTTACTGAACGAGTTTGGCTCCATGGGTGTTAAGCAAGGGTCATTCATCACCATGCTGGCTTTTGGTGGGGATTTATGTCGAAATATCTTTTTTGCCACGGACATACTAAATGAGTGGACAATAATATATACCAGAAACACATAGAAGAGCAAGCCCTGAATTACCATAACGTGTGTAACTCCTAATGTGCCAAAATGTCACAATGTCCATAGATATTCTGAAGAAAACCTGTCGACTTCGAATTCAGTAATTGGATCTTATGATCAAAAACAAGACATTATACGATATAAAATCAGCCACTGACACATTTTGTCCGTAGTAGAGACATATTGATGACCCCTGGATTAAAGTGATAGGGATGAGTAATATACGCACCATGTCAGCATGTAAAATTAGCTAAATACTTGTTTTATTTCAAAATTTGCTTTTATTTCAAAATTTGCAATTTAGGGGGGTTATATAGCAGTTTGATTGATTCTCATCCATTTCTGGCCAAGGTACCTTTCATTACACAGTTGGCTGTGAGATGTGTTATGTATGAGACATAAGCTTTTAGCTAAATTTCTATGTGTATGTTTCATTTTGCTGGGTGCCAATCACATACATTGAGGCTTTTTCTTCAACAAATGTGCTATATTTCACAATCTAAATTCACATATGAGAATACTAAGGCACCAATACTTGTTTCAGATGTTAAGTAAATGTATTTGAGAAAGACTTTGTGTTACCAAAATCAATATAGTACATTTTACAAGCAAAAACAGCAGCACAAGATTTTGTTTTTTGGTATTCACTTTTATATACAATTCAGGCTTTTGCAAATCCCGCCACATTCTGCCCTGTTACTATGGTGGGACATTAACCCTGGGCAGATTGTTTTTATAGTGGCAGTGAATGGGATTTTTTTTTCATAGCCTCATTATTGCAATTTAAAGTACCAAAGGAAAAACATCTAGGTGATATTAATAAAATGGGAAGACAAAGGTACAGTAGTTACATTGCAAAACAGGGGGTTTCCCCGAAAATATATGTTTTAATTTGTTTAATCCCAGTGGGACAGAATCACTATTGCAGATTCTTTTATAGTGGAAGTGGATGGGATTTTTTTTTCCTTCATAGCCTCATTACAGCTATATAAAATACCAAAAAAAACACATCTACGTGATATTAATAAAAAGGGAAGAAAAAGGTACAGTAATTACATAGCAAAACAGTAATTTTCCCCCGAAAATATATGTTTTAATTAGTTTAATCCTCTGGATCAGAGAGAGAATAGAAATAGAAGGAGAAAGCGCATTGCATCTTGGGTAGGAAGAGGAGAACTATAATCTGTTCTCCTCACATAATAGGCTGGCTTTTCGTAATTCTGCCCATTTAAAATATATGTACCCAATCGTAACAAGTTAGACCATTGATAAGGTCCATGTGAACTAGTCTGTTGAAGCTTATTCATTACAATGATCGCAAACGCTATGGTTGCGAGCGGCCTGGCCGTGCTCCGCAGTGCGGACAGCTGGTGAAAGACGGCTGCCACTTTCTCCGACTGCAGAACTCCACCCCCGCTTGCAAAAAGTGAATGTATTTTTCTGGTTGGCCAGTCAGGGAGTCTCAGGGACCAATCAGAAGGCTGACAAACGGTGAATTCTGGCTGGTGACAAAAGTCGTGCAGGTTTCGTGTGGAGAACTTTTAACCCAAAGTCCACAAGGGTATTGTCTATGCAAAAATGCATTGAATGATAGTGCCCAGACGTGGGAACGAAATTCATTTTCTAAGCACTTTTCCTTATAACGCAATACCGCCTAATTGGAAACAGAACAGAAACACACTAGCACAGACAGTCATTCGAGCAGCATATTCTTGTTATGCGTGTATAATTTAAGAAAACATTTGAAAACATCATGGAAGTAACACCAATAACACCAGAGAAAGACGAAATAATGCCCCCAAAAATATTGAAAGAAGACATACCGCTTCCAGTAGGACTTGTTATCGCTACTGCACCAAGGGAGCGGAGGTCACACCGTCTCCATAGCGTGGACGTGTGTGTATGCGTGTATCCGTTAATATATATGTATGCGTTTGTGTCTGTATGTAGCCTGAGTACTGCTGGGTGACCAGAGAGGTGCTGAAATGTACATGCATGCATGCATGCACCCATGCACACACATAAAAGTATGTGTGTGCATGTAAAGTAATGCAAATAAATATCATGTAAATATTGTAGAGTAACAGTAGAGTAAGTAAAGTTGTAGAATAGTGTCCTTCCTGTATGATGAAATGTCTACAGGTGCTTTCTTGACCCACACATGCCTTACAATTTGAGTAGTGTGTTTGTGTTCCCAATGCCCACCCGGCTACCCGTCCTAGGTAGTCGGGTGGCTCAGGTGCGGCTCAGGTGAAATCACATACAACGAGGGGAAATAAATAGTCATCATTCTATAATAATAAATCAATTAGAGATTATTTTACCTTATACCGTTTTATTCCATGTTTACTACTATTTATTACTACTCATATTTAGTGTGGTTGCTGCAGGTAACCAGACTTTGTTCTAGTCCATTTTTTACCAGCTTGCAAAGCTATCTATCTATCTTCTATCTATCTATAACTTAGCCAAATCTATGTCCATCTGTCTGATGAGCTTCACATGACATTTCAGCCAACCAGACTATAAATATACCGGCATAAAGTGGTAAGGACTTCTCCATTTGTGTGTGTCTGTGATTACGTCATCCAATAGGAAAACCCTTGAAAAAACACAGGGTGATGTCATCCAATGGGACAACCCTTGAAAAAAACACAGAGTGACATCAACGGGATGATGATGCAAGATACGAAGCGGCTATGGGGCTGTTAAGTATGACATCATTTTGTAGGCAGAGGAGAATTTCTGCCCCCAGTTTCCGTGAATCTTTTTACTATTTTTACTATTTACACATTTTTCTTCTCTTTGTTGTTGAAAGGAAAGTGTTAGAATTATACTTTAGTCGTTATTCTTTAGTCGTTGTTTTTTGAAATAGCGAGGGATAGAAAATGCTCTGGGGGCAGATTCTCCTCTGCCTACAAAATGATGTCACGGCTTAAAAGCCCCATAGGTTGGGAACTTGGGACAATGGCGATTTTCGTCACGTGGTTTGTGAAGGGTAAATTGTAAGGGGGAACTGATAGGATTCTGCATTAACTGTCAGCAATGTAGTTTTCATTCACGTTACGTAGCATGATGTTGCATGTTCGGATCAACAACAGGCAAATCAGTAGAGTAGAGCTGCAGGGGGTGGAACCCACTTTGGTAGAGCTTCAGATCCAAGAGATCCTTACCTTAATGGACTCAGCCCAGAAACAGAGAGCACTCTGTCTTTGAGGCACAGAGTCTCTGGTAGACACTGGCCAGACACTGTCAACCAGATGACTGCTATGCTTTCCCAGTAGTGAGCCTAGAAGAAGCCAAGCAACGCGCATGCAGGAAGCGGGCACACTTGAGGGGGAGACGACTCTTGTAGTCCCCACCTGGGAGCCCATGATGTGCAGCAAGTCAGAGGGGGGAGGGTACCCCACTTCTTGGAAATCTTGCACAATGGGTCCCAAAGCAGGAGCCCTTGCACAATGGGGTCAAAAGCAGAAGCCCTTGCACAATGGAGCCCAAAGCTTTACAGACCCCATCTTTAAGTGAGGCAGATGTGTGGCTCTCATTCACTTAAAAGAGCAGTTCTAAAGACTGGCTCATTGGCTCATTTGTATATTTATATAGTTTTAAGAAGCATTCATTGAAACATTCCAAACAAGAGAACGCAGCAGCAATTTTCAGACAACCTCAATGGGAATTGGGAAAGTAAAGTGTTAGTGTAATATTTGCAAGAACAAAATATCGTTCAAGTCCGGGTCAACAATTTGCATCGTCATTTAACAAAACTACACCCGACAGTGAATGTGGAGGAGGTGACTTGAGAACAGGAGAACCGCCTGGTTCCGACAGTGAGCACGAATCTGACGATAAGATCTTGTTTCTCCGTGCTTCTCCTGCTTCCAGTTCAACAATGACAGCACTACTAGTAGTGGGGTGCCTGGACACCCAGTCATTTCAAATTTGTGTTAAAGTTTATTTTTCACTTCCAATTTGTAGATTATGGTCTATAAAACAATTTTGGTTCGAGTGTCAAGACAGCAGATTGAAGAAAAATATATTTTTTACCCTATTAACACAAATAACCAAAATCCGAATTAAGATTTTTTGTTGTCTTAATTTTCCCACAATTGCTTGTGCAATATATTTTTCTATTGCTATATCAAGTCAATACTGTGTGAGGAATCAACTGGAGTCAAATATTTGTTTTGAATATTCTGATATTTCACACAAATTAGACAATAACATGGTTATTACACTCAACATCAACAATACAGTTACATTTGTTTTAACTGTACCACAATATAGTACCATTGGCTTTAACAACTACTAGAACAATATTTTAACAAAGAATAAACATTCTAATCTAATATATAGTCTGCTTTGGTCTAGCAAGTTCTCACAAGTACATTTGCACAGACGTGTGCATTTCAACATTTCTTTCATGCAACTGCACCGAGTGCAGGTTGGCATACAAGCACGTTTACAAGTGCACTCCACACTTTAATATATCCTTGGCAAGGGGCAGAGTAGTCCAAATGGGACCACTAATCCCATAATCCGTGGGACTGTGGACGGTCATCATGGACCTGAATGAATGAATGACATAGTACTACAATACATATTTATGCAGATACATAGTTATGTGCTCTCGCCCAGGTGCTTGCTTGGAAGATGCTTCTGTTCAGATGTTGATCCAAAGCATCAGTTGGGGGGGGGGGGGGGATCCTTTGCAGGTCCCTAGTTTTATGTGAGAATTGTGTCATTTGAACATGATCAACATCATTGCCCACTTTTTTCAGCCTTGGAGATGCTTGTGTTGGAGTGTCAGCAAGGGTTACAAATTCTTCCATGAGGGATGGCACTTTGCGCATCACCTTGTAGCAGGATCGCTTACCCTGCCATGGATTTGAATGACGATGTGCTGTCTGAGCCAGTGAATGCATGGATAGAGCCATGCCCTTGCATGTTGTCATGCCCAGGTTTGTGGTGATGGTATTCAAGGAGATCATTCTAATCTTTCCAGCTTTGAAGGAGATCCAGATTTCCATGGCCACATTCAGAGCCTGGATGTGATTTCTGTTGAGGAGGTTTCTGTTCAGGAGGAGTTAGTTGTGCCAATTGTGTATGACTTTTGTTATTGATAGTGGAGTACTGAAATTGGCAAAAGTTTCTGGCAAACATTGACAA
Organism: Nannobrachium achirus; assembly: GCF_963921795.1. Taxonomy (NCBI): domain Eukaryota; kingdom Metazoa; phylum Chordata; class Actinopteri; order Myctophiformes; family Myctophidae; genus Nannobrachium; species Nannobrachium achirus. The sequence goes on from NC_137814.1 coordinate 34,489,413, forward strand.
CAAGAAGGAGCTGTTAAGTAAGAAGGAGCTGTACTCATTCCTTTCAAGTAAGTTAACAGATTCACAGTTTCCAGATGACAAGGATCTCTACATTACTGCAGTTGATCAAGTCCACCACGTTGGAAACAGTCCACCAACAATGGATCAATGCAACCATGAGGAAGCTGACACTTGTGTCCTAGTAGGCCTACATCTTCTCTATGCCCTCCAAACATCATCACTTGGGATGGTGCATACTGGAGACACAGATGTTGTTGTAGTGCTTCTGTGTAATTTTCATCATATCCAAGCTCTGAATGCGGCCATCTCTCTCTAGGTCGTCCTCAGACGAGCCTTCCATCGTCGCTTCCAGTCATCCCGGTTTTCCATACATCCGGCCAGCTCGCTGGTGCTTTGCGCTCCTGGCTCCTGGTTCCTGGTTCTCCTGGCTGCTATTTTATCGCTCACCCTTAATATTCCAGCATACAGATTCTTGTTGCTGACATTTGAACTCTTGCTGATGTTAATCACTACACGTAACATTCTGGTGTAGCACCCGTCTAGAGACTTCTGCAGAGCAAGGTCCAGCATTCACTGCCATATAGGAGAACAGACTCTACCATCACATAGAAGAAGCTGAGTTTGGTTTGTCGGGGGAGGTTGGAGTTCCATACACTAGCCATGCCATTAAGGGCCCTCCATGCAAGTGCCTTCCTCACTTAAAGATCTTGCTCTGTAGAGTTGACCCATGAGCCCAGGTACTTGAAGTCCTTGACTCCCTTCAGAGCAGTGCCTCCTGTTGTTGTGAGAGGTGGATGTTCTGAGAGGATCTTATAGGTGATCACCTCAGTTTTCTTGGCATTGTTTGGAGAGTAGGCTGATGTCATCCGCGTAGTCTAGGTCTGTCAAGACTACTGCAGGGTGCCGTCTTGAGGCCAAGATCCTGCTCTTGTCCACTGATGGCCTTCCTGACTGCATAATCCAGGACTATGACAAAGAGGAAGGGGGCTAGGGTGTCTCCTTGCAGTATCCCAGCCAGGATGTCAAACTCCTCACTGTTGCCATCTGGGGTCACCACCTTGGCCCGTGTTCCTGCATACATGGTCTCTATTGCCCGGAGTAGGTTGGGAGGGACACCGTAGGCCTTCAGGATCTTCATCATGGTGCCTCTGTGTATTGAGTCAAAAGCCTTTTTGAAGTCAATAAAGCACAATACAGCCGTCAGGTTGTTCTTCTTCACCTCCTCGATCAGTCTTCTCAAGGCCAAGATCTGGGCTACTGTGGTTCTCTCCTCTCGAAAGCTGTTTTGGTATTCCCTCAAGTGAGGGTCGATGGCATGCCGAATCCGGTTTAGTATCAGCTGTGGAAATCTGGATCTCCTTCAAAGCTGTAAAGACTACTAGAATGATCTCCTAGAATACCATCGCCATAAACCTGGGCACGACAACATGCAAGGGCATGGCTCTATCCATTCAAATTCAAGGGTAAGTGATCCTGCTGCAAGGTGATGTGCAAAGTGCCATCACTCATGTAGGAATCTGTAACCCTCGCCGACACTCCAACATAAGCATCTCCAAGGCTGAAAAAAGTGGTGACAAACTTTGTCTGTAGGCTGTACCCTGATGACTCAAACGAGGGCAATGATGTTGATTGTGTTTGAATGACACAATTCTCACAGAAAACTAGGGATGTGGAAAGAATTCCACCCCCGCAACTGATGCTTTGGATCAACATCTGAACAGTCTTCCAAGCAGGTGCCTGGGCAACAGCACATATGTATGTATCTGCATATGTGTAGTAGTACTCTGTCAATCAAAACCTCCACCGGCTGTCAGTCTGTCAGTCACACGTCACACTTTTGCCCTACTCATATCTCCGCCACCGTTGCCCCGATCCATGCCAAACATTGCACACACACTCCTTGGCTGCAAAACCACAACCTCCACCCCTCATTTCTCACATGGCCCTCTTCTAGTGCCACCATGAGGCAGATTCTTGCAAAACACATTTTTGGACACTGCTCCAACAGATTCTGCCCTAAAATCACACAAAGCGGTACACAGTATCTCTATAGTCATGTCATCAACATGGATCAGTCCCATTTCCCATATTCCCACCTGATTGGCTACCTTTGCCTTCTAAAGTTTGTGTATGCGACATGACGGTCGCTTATCTCCCGATTAGGGAGTCTTACTGGTTCATTCAGGTCCATGATGCCCGTCCACATTCCCACTGATTATGGGATTAGTGGTCCCATTTGGACCACTCTGCCCCTTGCCAAGGATTTAAAATGTGAAGTGCACTGTCTTGTAAAAGTGCTTGTATGCCAACCTGCACGAGGTGCAGTTACATGAAGGAAAAGTTGAAATGCACACATCTGTGCAAATGTAGGCCTACTTGTGAGAACTAGCTAGACCAGAGCAGACTGTATATAGGTGTTAGATTTATTTTGTCTTTGTTAGAATATTGTTCTAGTAGTTGTTAAAGTCAATGGCACTATATTGTGGTACAGGAAAAAATGTAACCATATTGTTTTGTATGAGTGTAATAACCATGTTATTGTCTCATTGTGTGAAATATCATAATATTCAAAACAAATATTTGACTCCAATTGATTCCCCACACAGTATTGACTTGATATAGCAATAAAAAATATATATTACACAGCAGTTGTGGGAAAACTAAGACACTGTTCAAAAAACACAATTCCGATTTTGTTCATTTTGGAAATAGGGCAAAAAATATATTTTTCTTCAATCTACTGTCTTGACACTCGAACCAAAATTGTTCTATAGACCATAATCTACAAATTGGAAGTGAAAAATAAACTTTAACACGAATTGACAATGAAAACTAAAAAATGCATGTACAAAGAACTCCACTATAGTGCTTTTGCATCCACATCTGCTACAGTTACCTCCACATGTCAGTCAGCACCCAGTCTGGCTAGCCATCGTCACGAAAAGGGACCGCCCACTTGTCACTTGACTCTTGTCTCGAGAGATTGGTCAGCACCCAATGCTACCTCAAGCTACAACAACCATCCTACCATATTGACAACTCAACAAAGTTTTTGTTTGGCTCATCGTACCAGTACCAGTGGACTAGAAAATAAATTCAACAGAAAAGGTGGGCACCAAAACATTCTGGGCACTAGGGAAAACGGGAGTGGGCAAGTGCCCAATCTTCCCAGAAAATGGTGCCCAGATTTCCCAAACAGTTGGCTAATAAAAAAATTACAAACTTATGATTGTTGCTTTTAAAGACACAGGGCTCTATTTTGATTGTCTCTTTCCTTACTCCGTAACAGCTCTTATGACTTAACTCAAGACCTGGAGGAGGCATGACCAATGCCGTTTGGCTGTTTTGAGTGGCAAAAACAGCATTTTCCACGCCTCAGGTCTTAAATTAAAGGGATATTTCACTTTTTTTTTTAAACCTTCGGTCATTTTATGGTCTAATCAGGCTTTTATGAACACCCCGTACACACCCATTGTAACAAACTGCATTTTAACCATGATAGATTAATTAAAAACACCCATTATTTTTTCTGGTGACTCATAATACCCTCCTAATATGTGAGCTGTCCGTGTTTTTTCGATAACATTTTTCATTTATTTTTAATAATCTTTTATTTTAGGCTATTTATCGGAAAAACACGGCCAGCTCACGTATTAGGAGGGTATAATGAGTCACCAGAAAAAATAATGGAGTTTGAAGTTACAATGGGAGTGTATGGTGGTAACATTTACATCAAATATCTAAATATTGAATCAAGCAAATTAAAAACTGTTCAGGGTGTTCATAAAAGCCTGATTTGAAAGTGAAATATCCCTTTAAGTCATAAGAGCTGCACTTATAAGACAGTCAAAATTAGGGCCCATATAGGCTATAGCTCCTTTCGGAACCCCTCCCTCCGGAGCTAAGGCCTAATTAGGCCTATTGTTAAAAACATACACATAATTAACATTACTTTATAGGCCTATTTGTCACAAAAATTAAGAAGATGTTTAATATCTGCACAAACACTTGCAAAATTGGCCTAGCCGCCTATTCATCGAATAAAACTCGTTATATTTGACACTTTATTTGTCCATGGATATTGGGACATAACTCACGTCGGTCTATCAATCATTAACCATTATGACATGATGACATAGTCATAGAAAATAGCAGACAGGCCTCAGTGTGAGATGATAAAGAGGCACACGCAGCTGTAACTTCTATTTTATTACACAATGCTGCCCTCCACTGGCTGACTTGAATAATGTTACTTCAGTTCTGGTACTGATAATACTGAGCATTTGAAAAACAAAAGAAAGAAAGAAAGAAAGAAAGAAAGAAAGAAAGAAAGAAAACTTCTTTGGAAATGGTTAGGGAAGGGATTGTCTATTAGGAAAGAAGTAACTCCACATTTTATTTTATTTTATTTATTTTGGCCCAATTATCAATAAAAACAAATGCAACTATTGTTCAAGAACAAACATGTTGATCCTACCAAAATTTCATTTGCATCCCAGCAGCCAAATAATGCACAAAGCTTCAGTGTGGACAGAGCATATCTCATGGGTGCTTGCCAACAGAAACCAGTGAGTCGCTATATCTGTGTTTGTTATCATTCAAACCTGTACTGTGTGCATCTCCATAGTAACCAATTCAGGTGTGTCCAGGATCCACCCTTGTATTAGTTGCATTATTTGGTGTGCATGTGCGTGTGAGTGTGCGTGCGAGCGTGTGCGCGTGTGCAGGTTTCCTTGTAAAGCCCTGGGGGTGTGCCAAAGGCTGACAGGCAATCAACCCAAACTTGCTAAAGTAATAGGCTACTGACACTTCTGCTTTATACACCATTGTATGGTATGCATTATGAATTCTTACCACCTCACACTTGGCTAGATATTCTTATCAATTATTATGAAAGCACCACAATATATGCACATTAACATAATAGTTTATTGTTTACATAATGTATACGTAATTATTAAACTTGAAAATGTGTTATTTTTCTCCATTCCTATAGCAATAATAAACTGCAAACTTCTAGGCAGGCAGCCAAGACAATTTTCATAATGATACCGTACAGTATGTTGTTAGCAGTATACATTTAATTCAAAGTCCAACAGATAGGGAATTTATGGTTGTGTCTTATGGTGTTTGTGTGTGTGTGTGTGTGTGTGTGTGTGTGTGCGTGCGTGCTTGTGTGCGTGCGTGCGTGCGTGCGTGTGTGTGTGTGTGTGTGTGTGCATGCGTGCGTGCGTGTGTGTGTGTGTGTCAGTGTGTGAGAGAGAGAGAGAGAGAGTGAGAGTGTGTGAGAGAGAGAGAGAGACAGAGACAGAGAGAGGGGGGGAGAAGCTATCTGAGCAAATGTGTCCCAAGTGCATAACGTTGGGGGGCCAATGGCTCCATTCGTAACTTCCAACCTTCTACTTCCAACACCCTTTCTTGGACCATGCTCATCTTGGAACTCAGCCTTCATTGTTAACTCATACAATCATACACGGCTGTGATACTGGACAGACATGTAAACACCTGTCAAATAGGCCTTCTTGCCAGATTGTTCCCGGAAGGTGTCTCCAGGACCTTTCTTTTGCCATGATGACACACTTAGAAACACCAGGTGATAAGGTTCTACAAAGCAGTGCAAGTTGTACACATACTATTCCGGCTCCCCAGGGGAAGGTAGGTGACAAGGGAAAGTCGGAACATGGCTTAGCCTACGTCAATAATAGAGATAACGTCAAATGTCTGAAGAGGTGGCTCATAAAACCAGCTGACACTAGCTCTTTTCCCACTGTTACTCAGCCAGTTGTGTCATTGTCTGCTGTGTACTGTCTGGTCACATCAGGTGTATGTCTACAGGTGGCAGCCAGCTCTGTGAGTCAGACACAGGAAGTGATAATTGGCAGTGACTCAAAATGCATCAACATTTTTGTTTTGACTGTTATAACTTCAATCCAGTGCGTGTGTGCATGCGTGCGTGCGTGCGTGCGTGTGTTGTGTGTGTGTGCGACTGTGCGTGCATGCATGTGTGGTTCCGCATGTGTTGTGTTGACAGATAGGGATAAGTCTCAAAGGCAGGAATTTGCTGCAGGGACAGTAAAAGGGAAAAGCAAACATTATAAGTTAATAATTTACTGTGAACCTGGAAAAAGAGTGACTTACAGCTCTTCATTTTAAAATAGATTCTCCTCTGCCCACCTCCCAAAAGGCACCCTGCCTTTTAAAGAAGAAGAACATAATTCAGTTCACAGCTGAATGGATTGTGCAAGGTGAAAGTAAGGAAAGAAGAATGCAGTAATCCTCAAGAAAGACACATGGGTGAGATGCAACAGAGCATGACTTCTAGTAACACACACCCTGTAAAATCCTTGAGAAAAATGATGATGACAGAATAGACAAGAAGTCCCTGGCCTGGCGAGCCACGCCTATACAGTGTAAGTGTGACAAGACTTGTGACAGTGCCGTATGCATAGGCCTATAGGCTACTGTACAAAAAGGTTTTCAAAATCTGGAATGCTACTTACAGTAGTAGGCGTTTGTGTGATGCATGCTGTAACGGAACACTGTCAAACAGACACCAACACGCTAGCTTCTGAAAATAAATAAATCAAATTTGTCTTGCCACTATCATGAATCTGTGAACCACCCATTCAATAATGCCCAAAACATGCTGTGAGAAAGCCTTGTTAAAGTGACTCATCCTGCATCACACTCTGTCATTAGTTCAGTTCAGCTTCACCACTGTGGAGTCCTGCTCTCCCAGGGTGGTACCATGTTGCTAGCCCAATGTTTAGGACAATGCACATGTTCAGTCTTGCAGTGGGGTTGTGTTAGCATAGAGGAGATTATGGTGTATTAAGGCATTAAAAAAAGACAAACATCACCCACCTGAGTTGAGTGGGAAACA
>NC_137814.1:34498795-34598795 GCF_963921795.1 Nannobrachium achirus
AAATGTTTGTATGATTGCTTGTAGATCGACTATCATTCTTTGATTTTCACAAGTCATTGTTGACATCATCATCCATTTAAGCTTTATAATTAGCTTCATACTAACATTAACATTATTTTTCTTCTTTCAATTCTAAACGTAGAGATTAGGTTATGAAAGGAAGGTGATTAGGTGATGAAAACTAGCAAAACTATAGCAGCCATTCACTTTAATCAACGCGATGCATCCAATGTAATTGTGATGAGGATGTCAAACAAACGTTAATCACGTCGTATTTAATTATACTTCATCTGTTACAGATGATTGTCCAAATAAACCGTACGTTATTTAAACTGTGAGCCATTTATAGACAATATGCAGTGTTGCCCTGGGCATCGTTGTAGGCTGTAGTAGGTGATGTGTCACACCATCTGCATACCATCTGCATTAACATATGAACTGAACGAGTATGCAAGTTGTCAATGATTTAACTCTATGACCATGATATGGGCTTTGGTGTGAAGTCATGAAAATATCGTACCCTACACAATTTACAAAAGCAACACAAAGTACATTCATTGATGAGCTGCTTCTTCCTGTCATCTGATCAGTGTCCACACAGTAGATTAATTCGAGTTGCATTTTAATATCAAATGAAACAGAGCAAAAACGATGTGCTGAATGAACCAATGCGAGTCTTTGAGAATTACAGTTAGTATCTTCACAAATAATGAGCACATTTCTAGAGACACGGTAACACATTCATTGTACTAAATGACAAGAAAGCATATATTTAGAACGATATGTAGCAGTGAAATACCACAAGATTTTGGAAAATGCCTACAATCAATACACTTATTTGAACACCTTGGTTACATTAAGTTCTGCATAATGCGTACTTTCTGCTTTTGGTACATTTCAATACAAATACTTTTTATACTTGTACTCAAGTAAATTTTGAATACAAGTCTTCCACTTGTATGATACTTAAGTAAAGAATGCGAGTACTTTTCCCACTACTGCCTAATAAGCATGCTAGTTTTAGTAAAATCAGACATCACAGATAGATTTATAGAGTAATAGGCTATATGGCAACTGTAAACTTAGCAGGAGTCCTCCAGGCTATGGGGGAAAGTAGCTGTTGGAAAAAGTACTCAAATGTTTTACACTTGTTTTTTTAAAAGTATCTTAAAAGTATCAATACTGCACTGTAGATGTACTCAGTTATAAGTAAAAGTCACACACACACACACACACACACACACACACACACACACACACACACACACACACACACACACACACACACATACACGGGGGGGGGGGGGGGGAGTGACAAAATTCATAGATCTAGAACACAGACTTCATAGATATAGAACACAGAATATGTACAGTACAGTACAGTGAGGTACAGTATACAGTACAGTAAAGTACAGTAAGGTAATACGCAGTTATTACTGTTGTTTGAGCACGCCCGAGTTTTTTCAAAACTTTTTTTTTCCAAAAAACATTTTTTTCCAAAACTTTTTTTTTTTCAAAAAACTTTTTTTTTTTTTTTTTTTCAAAAAACATTTTTTTTTTCATCTGACCAGCTTATATATTGACTGTGTCAATTCTTGTTTATATAGTAGGCCCTAAATGTTACTTTACGCCACACGCCAGTGGTTCTCAAAGTGGATTTCAGGGACTCTCTAGCCTAAGTTCCATTATGGGGGTCTAAATTTGCCCTTACAAGTCTGTAACCTTGACAGTGTACAAATGGGACCAAATGGACCCGTTGTCAAAGTTAAGGAGAGACCTTCAAAGTTTGAGAACCACTGCTTTCCACCACTGTCAGTGTCAGAGAACAGACAAAGGTGCAGCCTAGCAGCCTAGGAGAGGAGGAGGCGTTCCGTTCCAACAGAGAGCAAAGGTGTGGTTTCGTCTCCGTCCAAAAATCGGCCCCCTTCCGTCCTTTGACTTTCACACAGTAGTGCATTATCAGTATCTGCGCAACAGGCGACGGGGCACTGGGCAGGGTCTGTCCTCTTTGGGCAGAAGAACAACACAACACTACTTTTTCCACAGCAACAACAACAACAGTTTTTTCGGTCACTTTTGAACGGTTTATATAACAAAAGAAGAACATGAGTTTGTACGGCTCTAATTCGCGGCTGCCGACCATGGGGCAGAGGAGCAACTCGCGGCCAGATCTGGCCAGCGCAAGCTTCCGAACGAACGACGGTCCTCCGGTGTTCGTCGGCGGTGGGAACAACGGCTTCAACGAGTACGGAGGAGACGCGTACAGCTACAGTTACTCCAAGACCTCCATAGGCGGTGGGAGGCCGAAGAGCATGATGAGCATGGGTGGAGGAGACGGAGGAGGTTCAAGGTAAGGGATTCATTCTGTCTATGTGTGCACCTGAGCCACTGAGGCAGGTGGATTGTATTCGTAGTATAGGCAGTGGTGGGAAAAGTAGGCTACTTCAGTAAAATATATATAGCCTACTGCAATGTAGAAATCATTCTATTAAGAAGCTCGGAATTCAAAATGTAGCCTATTTGAGTAAAAGTACAAAAGTATTGGTATCAAAATATACGCCTACGTAAAGTAGCTACAAAAGTAGAACGTTTAGGCCTACTAAGTAGGCTACTTATTATGCACAATGTCCCATTTCACAAGCTTTCAGATGTATGAAATAGGCCTATATAAAAACATTTGTAGCCTACAAACTCACTTGAACGTGTAAATCTGCTAATTTCAAATGGCCAAAATGTATGTAGGCCTATATAGGGCTGAAGCAGTTATTTTTGTAGTAATAATCAAATCTACAAAGCATAAACTAGTAACTAACGTTCTCAAATAGCTAAATGTAGTGGAGTAAAAAGTACAGTATTTGGATCCATGATATATGTAGTGGAGTTGAAGTGAAAGTATTGGAAATTGGAAATACTCAAAAAGTAGGCCTACAAATATCTAAAAGTCAATGTAGCCTACTTAGTTACTTTACACCACTGCAGGTAGATTGTATTCGTAATATAGGCTATAGCCTATTCATATGCATTTTCTTGAAATAATGTTTGGACACTGGACGATAATAAAAATATGTGTCAAAAGGAGGGAATATGAATGTTGACATTGTTGGATATTTTGCTTTCAATTTGGAATCTCGTTCAATTCAAAATTCAAAGTCTTTTTTGTCCATATTGTGACTCACACTGTCAGTTCCTGTGTATTTCTCGTCATCATCCATCCTACGCTCTAAATGTTTCTCAATAATTTGGATCACAACAGTCCTTGAAATAAACTCCCATGTCGTGCAGATACTGTGCACAGTGCACACCCTGTTTATCATCCTCCCAGCCATCACTCTTAATGACGTTAGTCTTTCATATTATCTGGCATACTCCTACGCGGTCAGGGGCAAATGACCGACCATTCATATAAGCTGCTAATCTATCATTTATGTTGTTTATGGGCTAATTACTGCATTATTACCACAGTATTTAGCCTATCTGACAATGTTTTCTGACAAAAACCTTAGGCCCAGTGGCTCTCAAACGTTTTAATTTCAAGGACTCCCAGTCCCAGTCCCAAGTTGGGGAAAATAGTCAATGCAGTCATTGAAGCTCTTGAAAGAGGAGACCTGTTTAGAGCATTGTATGGGTCAATTTGGATGCCCCCCCCCCCCTCCCCCCCATGAAACCTGAGAGTCCTTGGACTTGGTGACCAACTGGCCTATATAACATCCTTACATTTTCACATTTATTTATTTATTTTTAAATTAAGAACAAGTGTTCTTCAATGTGATTAGACAGTGCTCATTTGTTTTCATCTGTCATGTGCAGCGTGTACAATATCCAGAACAAAGCTGCATCCCTGCAGTCCAGATGCCATGAGTACCTGCAGAGAGTGCAGCTTCTTCTGCAGAATGTAAGCATGTTGCACACACCACACACGCATGCACACACACGCACGCACACACGCACGCACGCACGCACACACGCACGCACACACACACACACACACACACACACACACACACACCTGAGTATGATTTGAGTGATGTACATTTGAGTGATTACACGCTAATTACTGCATTATTATTACTACAAATGCATTGGTACAATTATCATCAATAATTCTTTGGCTGTGTAACACAGTGCGCTTTGATGTAGTTGTCTATTTTAAACATTAAAGGTCTTTGCACATTGCTGCGTTTTTCGGGCCGAATATCGGAGTGAATTTCGGAGCGAGCAAATAAAAAAATCAACCTCACGTTATCTCAGTCACGTTTGCACACTGCCGCCCGTTTCGCGCACCACTCGGTCCCTTGCTCTCTCTATTTCTCTCTCTCTCCTTGCCCTGAAAAACGCATTTTGCAACGAAAAACGCAGCAGTGTGCAAAGACCTTTACACTACTGAGTACTGTCATGATGACTTGCAACCCAACAAATAGTATTTATTATTTATTGCCCAATGTTAAGTTCTGATTGTTTTTGCTATTCTAGGGGGGTCCATACATGGAGGTGGACAAGTTCATGGGCGTAGCTACAGAGAGCCTGGAGCAGCTCAAGAGATGTGCCATTGAGCTGGACAATATGCGTGTACCCCATGACCTCAAAATAAGGTAATACCAGAGGGTGTTGCAGGTGGTTGTGCACAAATGTATGCATTTCAACCCATTAAGACCTTGAGGCTGAGTCTACAAATGCCTTCTAAACCAGTGGTTAGATGTGCGCTTGTATATCTGCCATTTTTGAATAGCCAACGCAAAAATCTAAAATGACACAGATGCTTCCCCGGTTTTAATGGGATAATTATTGGGTTATAGGACAGCGATTCCCAAACTGTGGGCCGGTGCCCAATAGTGGGCTGTGAGGATATTGCAATTGGGTCCCTAAATAATTGGCAAAACACTACATTTTAATGATAATATAACGTTTATATGAAAAAAATCGATACTTACTTGATATAACATGCTCTGAAAATGCACACGTCCCACCTGTAGCCAGATCGGTGGGCCGCGAACTCTTTTGAGATTTCTGCATCCGGAAAATGTTTGGAACCGCTGGGGTAGAGTTATTTAGATCATTGATGCTCAACCCTTTTTAATTTCAAGAACCCAAAGCTTGATTTGCATCACTCTACAGATGCCCATTCGATAACGCTTTATCTCTGCGAGAGTGCACAGATCAAAGAGACAAAAACAAACCCCACCAGAACACTGTCTCCACTTGCTCAATAGTTGCTCAATCGTTTTATTGAGCAGGTGAAGACAGTGTGCGGGTGTTTTTTATTCTTTGATTGTGTTTTTATTTTTTGAGAATGTACAAAAGGAACTAAATGTACCTGTAAAGTTATTTTGGTTCCATTTGTTCCATTTGTACAACAGACCCTTAATGGCTCCTACCTATCTGCTTCCTACTATCAATTATTTAGCCTGGGCCCCTGCCTAGAAACCCCACCATGGACCCATGGTTGTCCCCAGACCTCATGTTGAGAACCTGTGCTCTAGATGTTAGTACTTTATAGTTGGGTGCACAGCTGCACACTTGTCCCCTATAGATTATCATCTTATCATGTTATTGTAGCTCGCTGGCCTCCTTTAAAACTGCCCTGAAAACTCACCTTTTAGGAGGCCAGAGGCAGAGGTAGTAGCCCCCCCCCCCCCCCTCTTACCTTAGCCCACCTTATATGGTGTTTTTATAACTGTGATGATTTTTTCTGTGTCCATGAATTGAATACCAAGGACATAAAAAAATACTTTTAGGCAGGGTGTTTAACTGTACTTGTACTGTACTACATGTTTGATTGTATTGACTGTACATTTTTGTCTAATAAAATCAGTCAATCAATTTTTTAGATTTCCCACAAACCAATAATATTTATGAAGTAATATCTGTATTTGTCAACATAAACATGTGTGCTTGTCAGCAGATAAATCTGCAACAGTGGAAATAAATGTCTAGAATATTTATTTCTGGATTAGTTATTATTAATTGTAAAAGTAATCGATAGAATAACCGCTAAATTCAGCCCTATTCACACATTTTAATTTTGTTTCAATTTCTTTAAATTCCTGTTCAACACCTGCAGCATAGACCAGTTCCATCAACAACTGGTTCATGTGTCGTCCCAGCCAACACGTGGCACCCTCGGCGGGGGCCAGCGGGGCTGGTCCAAAGGAAGTGGGGGCTCCGCGGACGGCGGAAGAAGCTTTACTGACGCCATTGCATGGATTACTCAGCAGAAGGTGAGGCCTTTGCATTTGGCACCATGCTACGACACGACGGTATCACCCGCCAAGGTTATTAGATAGAATGCCGTAGATAGTAATGACGGCACTGCCCAAGAACTCCCTGCAGCTCTCCCCTGTTTGACAGCACTAAGTGGTTTTGTGTGTGTGTGCGTGTGTGTGTTTATGTGTGTGCGCGCGTGCGTTTGTGACTGCGCGTGTTCCTGCTTGTTTGTTTGCGAGTAGGTGTGCAATTCTGTGTCAGCGTGTGGGCCGAGAGAGAGGTGATGCATGACACGTCTTATCAAATATTCTGACCTGCTGTAACACAAACTCGGCCTCCGGACGGACATGTTGCCAAAACATGAGCCGCCAGTTTGAAAGAGGCAGAGAACGACAGTGAGTGACATAGAGGCTAGGGATCGACCGATTATCGAAACGGGCGATAATCGAAGTCGATATTCATAACATTTATTAATATTGCAAAATATCAATATCGAAAAAAAATAGTTTACAAAAAAATCTCTATATATTTTTTATTATTTATAATTTTTTTGCATCTTGGTTACTGATTTTCACCGATTTCCTGCTGCGGGATACGCTATTCTAGTATGTGGCGACTAGATGTGAGCCTCTAGACATTTAGGATGGGAAAAATATATAAATTAATTAACCACTTTTTCAAATTGGGGGATACATTTTTTTCTTTTTTTACTTGGCAACGAGGTCTTATGCACACCTGATATAGACTTAGAGACGGGTGTGTAGGCAGGGTTCAATGTATACTTTCAATCATGCACCAGTAGCACATATGACCCGCACACCATCTTACACTTAGCCAAAACACTCCTTTTTATTTAATGATAATGCAACGTTTCGGTCAACGACCTTCTTCAGGCATTTCTTTTTTTACTTAAAATGCATATCGGTTCATAATATCGGTTATCGGCCCCTTTGATCACGACTTATCGATATCGAAATCGAACATGAAAATCCCATATCGTTCGACCCCTAATAGAGGCGAAGGGAAGTGCAGTCATTTGCAATTTTAGAGAGTACAAGAGAGAGAATGTGGTGGGGGGGGCATTGATGACAAACAAAAAGCTTGGCGTGGAGGAGAAAATGAGAAATGATGAGGTAAAGTGGTGTGAAATCTGACACTCTCCGCTGACTCGGTCGTCATGGGACACGGCGGTCTGGGTTGTTCGCTTACATGCTTGTGGGAAAACGCCCTTTCACCCCCCTCCCCCCCCCCCCCCCACACACACACACACACACACACAGACACACCCTTGAACTCTCTCTGAATTCAAACCTCACCCATTTTGCAATTGCTTCATCACAATGCTTTCTCCCTCTGTATTATCATATCCAGACCTGTTCCTGTTTCCCTTCTGTTCCACTCTTTCACTCCATGTGTTCCTGTTTTCTTTCTCTCTCACCCTTTCACTCCATGTGTTCCTGTTTTCCTTCTACTGTACCTCACTCTTTCACTCTAAACGTGTTCCTCCTGCATTCTTTCTATCTCACTCTTTCACTCAATGTGTTCCTGCTTTCTCAAAAAGTCCTCTGCCCAAAACTGGAAATGTAACACCCGGTGACCTACTTTTATCCTCATTCCTTTATTGTGTCTTTTGGTCCAGTTTAGCGACATTGTACGCATACATTAAGTCCTAGTAAAAAAGAAAGAAAACAAAAGCCTTGAAACTCAAGCTTCCTTCATTAGACATCTGCCCCACAACTGACAGTATTAACACCTGAAACAGACACAGGGTATTGTGTGTATATCTTTAAATCTGTAAAGGAAGGGAGTGGTGAGATAAACAGAGAGGCTGGATAGCAGGGATTGAGGGAATAATCAGTGGACTGGCTGTAAGGAGTGGTTTGCAGGCACTACTCTTATCAAAGCCGAGGGCTGTGAACTCTGGCGAGGGGGGAATAGTTGGAATAGTTTTCTGCTAAAGAGAAGCAGGCAGACAGGATTCATTTAACGATTATATGCTGACACCTAGAGGACAAAAGGGGTACGTTTCAGAGAAATGTGGACCAACCCTCTCAGGTTTTTGGAGCTGTGTGGAACACAAGCTCCCTATACGTGGCCGTGTGTGTGGGTCTGTCTGTCTCCGTGTCTGTCTGTCTGTAGCCTGCAGTAACCTTTTCTGACCACACATGTTAAGGGAGGGGCGCTGTTGCACACACACACACACACACACACACACACACACACACACACACACACACACACACAGCTCCACTTCGAACAGAGGTTCGATTTTTAAGATCTTAATCGCTTGTAACATAAGTATCGTGTGTAACCTGGCAGGGACGCACCTGTAGCTGACGGGTTAGTATGTCGAGTGGTTGTGCCTGCTTTCTCTGTGACCTTATTTTCCGGCCCCTGACTGTACTTTCCAAATTTCTCTAGACAATCATTTTTCGCTGTCTTAGTAGTGGCTCAGGGGGTAGAGTTGCCGTCTTAGAACACAGAGGGTTCCCAGTTCGATCCCGGGCTCCCCCATAGTTAGTGTCGAAGTGTCCTTGAGCAAGACCCTAAACCTCTAGTTGCTCCCGTTGAGCAGGTTGGTGCCTTGCATGGTTTCCTCCGCCATCGGTGTATGAATGTGTGTGTGAATGGGTGGATGTAATGCACAATCTCTGTAAAGCGCCTTGGATAAAGGCGCTATATATAAATGCACCATTTCTTTGTGCTTTCTAAATTAGTAAAAAGAATTATCTTTGCTTCCACCCACAGCACACTGTCACAAGCAAGGACCAATATGTATGCGTTACTAATACTATACACACTTTTGCTTATAATAACCTAATAAGCTGTGTCCCTTATAGCGCCTGATTGAGACGTCGCCATGGGGTGAAGACGCAGCCACCATTGAGCAGCAGATACTGAGCCACAGCAAGTACCACAGCACCCTGCAGAGGAGTGCAGAGGTGGACCGTGCCAGGGATGAAGTGGTGAGGGGCCGCCCTGCTCCTCTTTTGCATGTTTTAGAGTTAATTTAATATCTTAACTCAGACTCTCAAGTCCTCATTATTGGCTCGTTCAAAAGTTTTGTTTGTTTGGATTGTATACTGTATTTTGAGTGGAATGCAATGATCATTACATGTATATTTGACAAATATTACATTCAACCTTTAGGTTTAACGGTCCTCTTAAACCTTTACAAACCTTTTTCTTAGAACATGAGGGGTGATAAGTCCAACCTACATGCTCTGGAGCAAGAATGGGACAGTCTACAGGTAGGACTAAAAAAAACGACAACAATATACGTGTCCTCATTTATATTTTGTTCTCCTACTTGGTTCTTCATGAACCACATAAACCCTATTCTGGGCATGTCATCATAATGGGCGACTATCTGGAGAATATACTTTGTGTTATTTTACATAAGAGAAAGCATATAGGGTTTAAGTGGTTAACCGATTCTTATGTCTCCCTCAGAAAATGTCCCACAATCGTTTGGGTCAGTTGCGTGACCTCCAGGGCATCATTGAGGAGATCTCCCATGCCATCATGTGGGTCAACGATAAGGAAGAGGAGGAGCTGGTCTATGACTGGGGAGACAAGGACATCGAGCAGTACATCCCCAGGAAGCAGGAGAGCTACTCGGTAAGCAGCTCAAGGTCAAACTGACATCTTCCCTTTTTTACGGCAGTGGTTCTCTACCAGTGGGTCGGGACCCTCCGGTTGGGTCCCCAGATGATTATCTTAATGTGAAACATTGTTTTCTCACTCAACAGTAAACAAACCAACATAAAGTTTAAGTGTATCCACCTCTTTCCGCGGGAATTTACTGGAGACTGCAGACACACAAGCTCACGTCGCATCACAGATGCAGCCGTTTTGAGCTTGTAGATCACACTCGGCTGCGGCGCCGGAAGCTCCGTGCAACTTCTGCGCAATATACGATGGGATGTTGAAAAGTTGTGGATAGAGGGTATCTGCACATTTTTAAAGTGACAGTTTAAGGACTTTTTAATACCTCTAAAATGACAAATGAAATGTTGGCCAAATAGAGGCAGAAATTGTGAAAATAGCCGATCTACATGCTCACAACATGTTGTGAGCATGTAGATTTTCACAATAGAACCGTGTTATACAAAAAAACACATCAAAATCAAATTTGAATGTTTACTGCTCTGGCAAATATTCTTTGACTATTCTGCTATTCGATAAAAAAAAGTATGTAATTATTATTATTTATTTCTCTCTTCCAGTAAACAGAATACTGTTTATTCCTGCACACAATTAGGCAGTTCAGAGTCATCCATCATGACGTTGATTGGCAATGAATCAAAATAATGTTCACAAGTCGTGTTCACATAATATTAAGTGTTGACTGCTGTCCATGAATCTGTGGTTAGAGGTTTGGGACAGTTGATTAAGCTTAGGTCTAGATCTTGCACAGTCTCCTGACAGAGCTTTACAGTTCGAGTGGTAATATTTAATGGAACCAGGCTGTGTATTCCATGTATCCATCTTTGTGATGTAGCTGTAAGGACGCAACCTTGCATTGAACTTGATGTTTTGCATTGCACGGCTTGCATTTGACCTGGTTTTCGTTAAATCTGTCTCACGTGAAAGTGTGTCTGTGACCCGTTGCATGTTGCAGCTCTTTCTGTGTGATCTTGCTAAAATGGCTCGACTGGGGAGACACCACTGGTGTAGTGGACTGTAACATGTACTGTAAAATGAAAATGACTCTTACTGTTCTTTGCAGAAAATGATGAGCGAACTGGAGGAGAAGGAAAAGGAGTTAAACAAGCTGAAGGTCAAAGTGGGCGGCCTCCTGAACAACAACCATCCTGCCGCGGAGAAGATTGAGGTGAGGCTTCCAGCCTGCTGAGAGCAGATGGTGGTGACGATGTGACGATGGCTGAGCTAGAATGTTTGTCTTGTAAAGTGATCTGTTAACTTGTCCTCTGACGGTGGTGTTTGCTGCTTTAGGCCTACATGGATACCTTGCAGACTCAGTGGAGCTGGCTGCTGCAGATAACCAAGTGCATCCATGTTCATCTGAAGGAGAATGCTGCCTATTGTCAGGTAATCACACATTATGTATTGTGCACATGCACACACACACACACACACACACACACACACACACACACACACACACACACACACACACACACACACACACACACACACACACACACACACACACACACAGGAATTTCCAAGGCATTTCAGCACTAACCCTTACCTTCCATCCATTTCCAGTTCTTCAAGGAGGCCAATGAGACCAATGGTAAACTAAAGAGGGAACTTGAGAATGTCCGTAGCAACTTCAAGTGTGACAAGAACACCCCACTGGAGAACCTGGTTGAGCTCCTCAAAAACCTGGAGGTACAGTACTGTTCCACTGCACTCCTGGAGTTACTGAATGATTGCAAACATTCTATTGCATTGTAGCAGAAGATGAAAGGCAGGGTGTGGCAGTTAATCCAACCTAGGCAGGGTGCGGCAGTTAATCCAACCTATTGATTTAAAAAATAAAATAAATACATAAAATAATTGACAAACCTAACATTTTGCAACAGTGTTGAAACACTTTTGCCATGTTCATGCCACACTATTGTATGATAAATAGAGCTTAATGTGCAATGACACTTTGGTTGGGTTATGTAGTTAGTTTGTCACAATGTACTGTAACTAGTCCAGTTGGTGAGATAGCTTGCTTTGTTACTCCATTGATTAGAAGTTAACAGGCTGATCACACAAGCATAACTAATGATTTGTTCCGTAAACAGTAGTGGCGTTTCCATAAATGTAATCGAATTAGGGAAGCGAATTATCATAAATACGCATTAAGACAAAGCGAATTTAGCATGTTTCCATTTGCGGGTGTCATTCGAATTAGCGACGTCGCAAGAGTTGATCGGGCTGATTCTTTTCAGACCGAACCTGAGCACTGCACGGTCTGCACCGTCTGCACGTCTGACTGCTGTCACTTGGTCGCTGTCTAGTAGTGGGAAGAAGGGATTATCAGTCGTCATCATCATGGCCCCAAATAACTTTTAAATATATTACAATTGGCGACGAGTCTCTTACGAAATTGGCAAGAGTTCCTTACATAAAGCTATGTAAAGAATACATAAAGCTACCGATTCACCGGGAAAACCGCTGTCACGTCGCTGCACAGTGGAAGTTTCAGCGTCCTCTGGAAGGTCAGGTGGCCGATCTGCAAGCTCACAACGCGGCGCGGAGACGTGGATGCGAGCTGCTGTGCCTGTGAGCTTGTAGATTGGGCACTTCAGGCACGCTCGCCACCGGAAGGGTTCGCTCGCCACCGATGGCTTGAGGTGAAAACGGGAGGAATTTACACATGGTCCGTGTCACTCCGTGTGTAACAAACAACAGGTTTGTTTTGTGGGCTAACGCTATACCATGGACAAAGCGGCAGGGGAAATGGACCTAGAACGTCATACTTTATTCGAATGTATTGTCTGACCCGTTTCCATTCACTTTTGCGCATTTAGTTTATTCGATTAAGCCTCAAAATCCTCCTCCTCCAAGCGGATAATCTTTTTTGCAGATAATGAAAGTTTATTCGCATTTTGAAGTGTTTCCATAAAAACATTTTGCGACTAAGCTGTTAATGCGCAAAAAGTGGCTTTATGGAAACGCCACTAGTGACACCAAGCACAGCAGAGTGCACACACTCCTCATTGACTTGCAGTGTAAATCAATGAGGAGTCTATTTTTGGAACATCAATATCTAATCAGTTGAGTAACTGAGCAAGACATCTCGCCAATTGGGCTAGTTACAGTGCATTATGACAAGGTAATATCGCGTCGATTCGTTAATCTAACCCTTAATCGAAAACATAATCAGTGGAATAATTGCTAAGAATATAATCGATAGTTGCAGCCCTAATTGTAGCAGAAGATGAAAGGTCATGTTTGTGTGCAGTTGAATGTCACTTTTCCTCCAAATGGTGTGTACGGATGATAAAGTGGTCAGACTGGATTTATTCACAGACTCAGCATGTTATGCGTACCTCTCCATCCACGGAACACAGTAACTGAGAAAGAGTAAACAGAACATTCAAAAAGGTGCTGAACGATATGATTGAACCACTTAACCCCTCTTCTTCTTTCGTGTATCATCTGTTTAACAAGATGTTCTTATTACTCGCAGGGGAGTCCGCGTGGAGGCTGTCGCCTCTATACTTAGTAAACTTGACGAGTTGGCTCTGTACTTTAATAGCCATGTTTTAGAACCCTGTGTGTGGATCTTTGTTTTCAGAAAGAGAAGGAGAGAATCATGGAGAACAAGAGGCAGGTTCAAAGTCTGGTCAACAAGTCTAAGGCCATCGTCAGGCTGAAACCTCGCAATCCAGAAGAGAAGGGCACTGGCCAAGTCATAGTCCAGGCTCTGTGTGACTTCAAACAAGACCAGGTTAGATACCGTAAAGCTGTGAGAGTTAGAGAGTAGATATTATATGTACTGTAAACCCACACATCTCTCTCTCTCTCTCTCTCTCTCTCTCTCTCTCTCTCTCTCTCTCTCTCTCTCTCTCTCATACACACACACACACATTTTCTTTTTCACACATTTCTTTCTAAATGTACCATGGCTGTGCACATACTGTACCAACCTCCTTTCTCCACTATAGAGAGTTCAAGCCAGGTTTTGTGATGACCAAAGTTCAATTCCCCAATGTAGACTCAGGCACACCTTCATGCCTATTGTTTCAAGTGGAAGGTCAGGAATGTGTTTCAATGCGTCCTTTGTGTGTGTGTGTGTGTGTGTGAATTGAAATTGAATTGTGTGTTTCAGAGGGTAATCTTGAAAGGGAATGGGGGCATCCTGAAGGACAACTCCCAGCGCAGCAAGTGGCTGGTAACGGGACCCGGAGGTCTGGACATGCTGATTCCCTCTGTGTGTTTGCTCATCCCTCCTCCCAACCCACTCAGCATCGGCCTCGCCAACATGTAAGTTGCCTCTAGCAGAGGTGGAAACGACTGTGTGTCTCACTGTGTGTCTCTCAGAAATCAAAAGGCAGAATCTAGTTCGTACTGGGAATTGTCTTGGCGACTGATTTCCCCCCGCGGGATCAATAAAGGCCTATCAAGTATGATCAGGTCAAAGGAATAAAATTCACATGTCCTATCAGCAGTAAGCGTATGTATGCATATACTGTATGTGTATACATATGTGCCCATGTATTGTTTATAAACTTTATTACCGTATATGTTCTAGTTTCTTGTTTATTTCTTGTTCCCCTAAAATGGCTACTGTTAATATTGCTCAGAATTGCCCCTTGTTTGGTGACATAAGTGACAGGCAATTACACGGTGTCTTTTAGGATTATAATGTTATCAGTGTTGGGGAAGTTTGTACTTTAATTTAAAAGTAATAAGGCTTTTTTTTTTTTCATTCATCCTTTATATTTAACCAGAGAAATCCCCATTAAGATTAAAATCACTTTTAAGAGTGACCTGGCCAAGTTGTCGTTCATCAGTATGGATTTAAGTAATGTGTTAGTACCCCAACACTGAGTATGTCCTATCTTAATGATATAGGCTATCATTATTATTATTATCTTGACTTTGACTGATGATATGTGCTATTTCCCAGGAATGATCAGCTGTATGAAGCCATTATGAACATCTGGAACCAGCTCTTCATCAACATCAAGAGCCTCATCTCCTGGCAGTACTGTGTCAAAGACATCAATTACATCAACTCTCTCACTGTTTCCATGGTGAGATATATTGTATAAACATATGAAATGATATGGGTCTTCAACAGGTTGTTTCATTGGTTGTTGTTTTCCCCTGAACATTTTTAATTTTTAATACACATTAACAATTAGCAAAGATAATTTCGTAAATAAACAAACAAACAAACAATACAAATAAAATAAAAAGAACAATTATACAACGCTAATGATAGTGTTGTCAAATGAATCTGTCAGCCCGTAAGGCTGCAACTTGGAAAAACCTGTGCAAAACGTCCACGCCTCAAATCTCATTGGTGAGAAAATCTGCTAAATATTATGAGCTAGCTTCTTATCAAGCCTCGAGCCTTTTATATTAAATATAAACATTTATGTGCAACACAATATTATATAATATATAGTGGGAGTCTCTCTCCCAGCTAACGGCTCCTTAGTCCAAAAAATGTTGAATACCCCCCCCCCCCCCCCCCCCCATCTTATTGTAACAGTCTGTTAAAAAATAACTTTTACATCCTCCATTTCCATTGTGTTGCTGCATCACTGACTGACTCCTATTGTCTATTCTCCTCAGCTGTCCAAGATGCCTCCTGAGCAGTACCGCAGTGTCATCAAGACACTGGAGACTCACTACCAGGAGTTCCTGCGCAACAGCCAAGGCTCTGAGTTGTTTGGTGAAGAAGAGAAGAAGAACTTCCAGGGCCAGTATGCTGGAGCACAGACCCACTATGACACGCTGGTCATCGAGCTGCCCACCTACAGTGAGTGACGCACCACTCCACACCATCATCTCTCCATTGTCTGTGCCACATGCTTCTGAATTGTTCTTTAGGCAGATTCTATCACATACCGAATCTCCCTATTTCAACTTTTCATTTCAAACGTTTTTTTATTTAAATGAAAATCCTACCTTATCATACAAAAAGTGTCACGTAAAAGTTGTGAAAATAGCTCATCTACAAGCTTACATCATGTGATGTGTTGTGATCTTGTAGATATGCTATTTTGTTATCATTGAAAAGTTAAAGTTAAAGTGGTTAAGTGTATTGGTGGGCTTTTTAAAATATTGAATCAATGAAAACTATTAACAAGAGCTTCAAGTGACTAAATAATAACCACATAGAACACAGGTTCTTTTTTCCATTTCCACAAAAAGTAACATTTTCAGGCCAAGGACCCCTTCGTTTAGAGAGAGATGAAACAGGGACCCCCACAACCTTCATATAGTTTCATTGTTTGACAGCACAATTATCAGTATATTTTGGATTCATGTCAATTTGAGTTTTCAGATATTTAAGCACTTGAACTGCCAATACTTGATAAAGTTGATCTTTCACTCTGTACTTAGTCTGATCTTTTTTACCCTCTACACCAAACCTCTTTGCCAAAAATAGTCGATCTACAAGCTCACAATGCCTCGCAGTGAGCTTGTAGATCTGCTATAATTGGCAAACGTTCTCAGAATAAGGACACTAGGCCGGGTTCAAGTGGTTAATATAAAAAAGGAGAAAAAGGTTTCTATGATTTGGAGGACCCCCCTATAGTAACTCTGAGGACCCCCTAGGGCGTCCCGGACCCCCTGTTGAAGACCAGTGCTCTAAACTCTGCCCGTCTCATTTCCTCAGTTGCTGCCAATGAAGCTCCGAAGCCGGAACCGCCCAAGCCCGTCTCCACCCTCAGCATGACCCTGCTCACTGACCTGCACTCGCTGCGACGCAGGCTGGAGCTGGCAGAGTCCGGACTCACTCATCATCTGCACATTCCTCTGGGGGAGAACAGTGTGCACGAATGCTCACAGCAACTCCAGAAGCTGCACGTATGTAACTGCTGCCAGTATTACATTAGTCATCTGGCAGAGCTTAAAGATAACACTTCTTATGCCAACCCCATTTGTGCCCTCACCCTTCGTTGGAGCTCTGGGATTTGGTCACATAACGTTGCCATCTGGGATAGTGGATGACGGTGGCGAAAGTTGTATTTCTGACCTATTTTTACAATGTCTTAACACAAGTTAGAAGTTATTGACATGGCCCTAAGGATGTCTGTTTTTGGACAGCCACATGGATCAGTCCAGACAGCAAGGAAGAGCAGGCATCTATGTTTTTGAAAGTGAAATTCTGCACAGGCTGTCAAAAACCCAGATTTAAACAGTGTTGTTTCACAGAAGAATGTCCTTTTACCAGCCTATTTTCACTACAGCCATCCATAGGGCCATGTTAACCTTCAAATTTACTTGGGAAAATTGGTTGCCGTTGATGGTCCTAAATGTAACTCAAAGACTCTCTATTTGTTGTTGATGTCCAGACTGTGCACCAGGATCTGGACTCTGTCTATGATGAGTATCTGCGTCTGAGAGAGAGGATCATGAAACAGCTGGAGGGGATTCCTCCAGAATCGGAGCAAGCCAAGTTCCTTCGCGCTGAGCTGGATCTCATCAACCAGAAAATAGGAGACCTGCAGGGTCTCTCCTCAGCTTACCTGCAACGGTACTTCAGTTTTTAGTATAACCCTTTCACCACTTAACCTTTAACGATCTGGTTTTACTTGTTTTCATTTATGGTGTGAATTCTTATTTCCCTAACATACAGTAAGTATTTGTTGTCTATGCCAGTGGTTCTCAACCTTTTCGTATTTTAACTGGGGACCCCCCACCCTGACGAGCACCAAGAGTTGAGGAATTACATTTTGTATAACACAGTTCTATTGTGAAAATAGCAGCTGCGTTGCGAGGCGTTGTGAGCATGTACATCGGCCATGTTCACAATTTCTGCCTCTAATATTTGACAATTTGGCCAATATTTAATTTGTAATTTTAGAGCTATTAAAAAGTCCTTAAATTGGCGCTTTAGAAATGTGCATATACCCCTCTGGCCTCTATACACTTAAAACTTATGTTGGTTTGTTTACTGTTGAGTGAGAAAACAATGTTGCTCATTGAGTTAATCATCTGGCGACCCCCCAAAATAATTTGGGGACCCTCCTGGGGAGTGGGGACGGGATGTTTAATATTACTGTACAATCTTTGTGTCTTCCAAACAGAATGGCAGCTTTGAAAGCTTTGCTCCAGAGCCTCCTCCAGGTAGAGGATATCATCAAGGTGAATGAAGCCCGGCTGACAGAGAAGGACACCACCACTCTGGACATCCATGAGGTGGAGGACTACAGGAATACACTGAAGGTCTGACATACTGTCCATGGTTGGATTTTACACAGCATTCTAATGATCGGTTTGTCCATCCACAGCACAGACAATTGAGGTATAACTGTAGTAGTATTACAGTATATTCAATAGACCAGGGGTCTTCAACGTTTTCAGGCCAAGGACCCCTTTGCTGAGAGGGAGGTGAAGCAGGGACCCCCACAACCTGTTCATAGATTCCATATAGTTTCATCGTTTGACAGCAAAATCATCAGTGTATTTTGGATTCATGTCAATTTGTGTTTTCAGATATTTAACCACTTGAACCGTCAATACTTATAAAACTTGATCTTTCACTCTGTTCTTAGTCTGCTCTTTTTCCCCTCTTTACCAAAAATAGCTGATCTACAAGCTGACAACGCCTCGCGCTGCGAGGCGTTGTCAGCTTGTAGATCTGCTATTTTTGGCTAAAGTTCTCTGAATTATGGATGCTAGGGTTCAAGTGGTTCATATAAAAAAGGAGAAAAAAGGTTTCTATCACACAAAGATTTGGAGGACCCCCTGTAGTAACTCTGAGGACCCCCTAGGGGTCCCGGACCCCCTGTTGAAGACCCCTGCAATAGACAGTTTCGGGAAATAAACAATAACACAACATTCCAGCTTTTGTGAACATCCTGTTTGTAACCGTTGCCCTGGAAAGTGCCATTGTATTAGAGTTTATGCCAAGCTAGGCTGCAAAAAATGTCCACAGATGTTTTTAATCAATTATTATTACTAGACCTTACCCGTTCGAAGATATGTGCTCCAAAATATGTGCAGAGTGTGGGTTGTGGGGAAAGTTACTGTAACTGGTGCGTGCGTGAGAATATGTGGGAGCATATGTGGGAGCATCATAATGTAAGGCATAATGTATGCGCTTGCTCCACATAGTTTTTTCATACCCGTTGGAAGATGAGAGAGAGAGAGAGAGAGAGAGAGTTTCATACCCGTTGGAAGATGAGAGAGAGAGAGAGAGAGAGAGAGAGAGAGAGAGAGAGAGAGAACACATTCCTAACTGTGAGAGAGAGGGGTGTGTGTGTGGGGCTACAGATCCCATGGCCTGGAGGAACGGACCGTAACCCTGACAACAGACTAAGAAAACGCGAATAAACAGCTTTAATTTGGGAGAAATGAAATTCGGGCTTCGTCAGCGTTGGTATAATGCTAATGGCCAATACCATGTGAACTTTGGGATCAGTTGCTGAAGCGAGTGAATAGATAAACGTAGATAAGCGTGAGCGTTAGAGCGTTAGAGCGTGAGTGTGTGAGTGAGTGAGTGAGTGAGTGAGTTGTTTGGTGCTTTATTAGATAGATATATTGTTTTTAATTTGCTTGTGGTTAAAGGAAAAGGAAGGATGTTGAAAAGGGTACAAGCTTTACAGCTACCATGGTTATGCTGGTGCCATTCTGTTGTGAAAACACTCTAAAACCACCAACTAACCACAAAATTCACCAAGTAGCTGAGTAAAAATGGCCCAAATTGCACAACCGTTTATTGTATATTTTTAACTATCCTTTTCTTTTTTTTTTTTTTTTTGTAAAGATATTTTTATTTAGACAAAAGTCACAATTTCTTTTTTTGATTTTACACAACAACAAAGACAAAAGACAAGAACAAGAACAATAAAACAAAACAAAAAACAACAACAAACAAATAACCCACCCACCCAAACACACCCCAGGTACAGTATAGTTTCTTCCCCTACATTTGTATTATTAACAGCACATTACATATTACAATATCCCATTTAGTTACAAGGGCGCAATGATGGTAACAAAGACATAAAAGGGCCCCATATTTTCGTATATGTTGCTGGTTTCCTCCTGACATTATACAGGATCTTTTCAGGAGTACAGTAGGAAGTTAATTCGTTCAACCAATGTCTTTGAGAAGGAGGATTTTCAGCTTTCCAATTTTGGAGAATACACTTTTTCCCAGCTGTACCTGCCAGCAAAATGAAGTACTTCTTGTATTGACTTAACGAAAGTCCCTGTACGTCTCCCAAAATCCAAATCCTAGGGTCAGGTAACAAGTCAGACTCCACTATTTCTGAAGTTGTTGTAACTATATATTTCCAGAACTCCTCCAAACATGGGCAGTTCCACAGCATATGGAGTAGATCACCATCAGAGACTTTACATCTCTGACAATTGGGGGAATCATTATTGTAAATTTTATGTAACCTGTGTGGAGTATAGTAGGTTCGATTAAAAATATTAAACTGCATTTGTCTGTGTTTAGTGGAGATCAAGACAGTCTGAGAACCCTCAAGCATGTTACGCCAGTCAACATCATCATAGATGCACCCCAGATCAGATTCCCATTTTTGTTTTATAGGCATGGTGTTATAGAGTGGTAAATTATTAATCAATATGTTATATATAGAAGATATCAAGCCTTTAGTGTTAGAGTAATGTCTACTGAGAAGCCGAGTCTCAAATGGGGAATCGGGTGGCATGTTTGGAAAGTCTGAAGAATTAGAGCGAACCCAATTTCTGATCTGGAAGTATTTGAATTGAAATTGCCTTGGAAGGTTGAATTTTTGACAAAGTTGTTGGAAACTTGCGAAGATGTTATTGCAATAGAGGTCTTCAACTGTCTTAATTCCCTTGCTAATCCATGTTTTTAAGGTGTTGTCTGATCCGGGGTAGGGGATTCTTGGATTATCCCAAAAGGGAGTTTTTCTGAGTAATGAAATATTTAAACCAATGATGGAATGGGATTCGTGCCATGCATTGAAGGAGTTCTGGATTATAGCGTTCTTTGTTGCTTTCAAAAGGATTTTTTTAGAACCTAAAAAAGGAATTATTTTTAAAGGAATGTTTTTTAATTCCTGCTGTTCAATTGATAACCATCTATTCTCACCACCCACCGGATGCAACCAACACCAGATTGAGCGAAACTGAGCAGCTAAATAGTAAAGTCTGAAATTAGGGAGTTTTAATCCTCCCTTAGCATAAGGTGCCTGAAGAGTGGAGAGTTTGACCCTAGGGACTTTACCTTTCCATAAGAAGTTTGATATTGATTTATTTAAGTCTTTAAAGAAGCTTTTAGGGATTTTAAATGGAATACACTGAAATAAATACAAATATTTGGGTAATATATTCATCTTAACCGAATTTACTTTTCCAATTAGTGATAGTGGCAGGTCCCTCCATCTCTGGAAATCTGATTTTGTTTTATCCAGTAGCTTCAAATGATTGTCTTTAAGGACCTTATCCACAGATTTTCTAATTTCGATGCCTAGATATTTAAAGC
Source organism: Nannobrachium achirus (assembly GCF_963921795.1). Taxonomy (NCBI): domain Eukaryota; kingdom Metazoa; phylum Chordata; class Actinopteri; order Myctophiformes; family Myctophidae; genus Nannobrachium; species Nannobrachium achirus. Next base: position 34,520,133 of record NC_137814.1, read on the forward strand.
CATGTGGGCACCACCTAAGTGGCTCAACCAAATTCTTGATATTATTGTCTTGTATATTGATAGGCATTACTTCACTTTTTGTTAGGTTTAACTTATAACCAGATGCAGCACTATAGTGTTGGAAACATTGTAGTAGAGAAGGAAGCGAATTTGATGGATCAGATAGGAAGACTAGCAGGTCATCTGCGTAAAGTGAAAGTTTATGTTCAACTGGACCGATTTTAAGGCCAGAAATAGCTGCACCAGAGCGAATTGCAACAGCCAAGGGCTCGATGGCTATCGCGAACAGCAATGGAGAGCATGGACAGCCCTGGCGAACACCTCTGGATAGGGAGAAGACACCAGAAAGGAACCCATTAGTTAAGATTTGGGCCTTTGGGGCATTCAAGAAGGTTTCAATATATTGGATGAATTTTTCACCAAAATTCATTGCCTTAAGCGTTTGTAACAAGAAGCTCGGTTCAATCCTGTCAAATGCCTTCTCCGCATCCATCGACATTATCAGTAAGGGGCTCCTCTCATTGTGCGCCTTTTCGATTATATGAAGAAGTCTCCGAACATTATCTGATCCCTGTCTGTTTCTGATAAAACCTGTTTGGTCTGAATGGATAAGTTTAGGGATAATAACATCCATTCTGGATGCAATTAGTTTAGATAAAATTTTGTAGTCCGAATTGAGAAGGCTGAGGGGTCTATATGAAGCACATTTTTCAGGGTCCTTGCCTGGTTTAGGGAGTAATGTTATTGTTGCTAATTCTAAGGAGCTAGGGAAAGTTTTAGTAGCCAGCGCTTCCTTAAACATATCTGTTAAAGGAGTTAACAGTTTGTCCGAAAAGGTTTTGTAGTATTCAATTGGGAAGCCGTCGGGGCCTGGGGCTTTATTGTTATTTAAGGACTTAATGGCTTCAAGCACCTCATCCTCCGAAATATCAGAGTCTAAAAAGTTTTTATCGTCGGAAACTAATGTAGGTAATGTTATTGAATCCAGGAATCTTGCCGCCTTAACATTTTCTGAGTCATGATCTGACTTGTATAATGTTGAATAGAATGTCTTGAATTCTTGATTTATTTCCTGTGGTTTAAGAAGGGACCTGCCATCATCTGTGGTTATAGAATGGATTATCCTGCCAGCTTCTTCCTTTTTAATTTGCCATGCCAAAAGTTTACTAGTCTTATTGCCGAATTCATAATAATGGTAATTAGTTCTGGCTAATGCTGCTTCAGCCTTGTTTGTGCAAAGATTGTTATATTGAACGCGTTTGGAGGTTAATGCATTAAAGGTTTCATCACTTTTAGAATTAGCATGATCTTGTTCCAATTTTCTAATATCTTTTTCTAGAGATAAGAGGATTTTCTTTTTCTCTCTTGCTTTATGTGAGCTATATGAGAGGATATGTCCTCTCATATATGCTTTCAGAGCTTCCCATATGTTACCGTGGGAAGAGGAGTTAGAGTTAGCTTCCAAGAATATGTCAATATTTCTATTCATAAATGCAATGAATTCAGGATCTTTAAGCATAAATGATTTAAACCTCCAATTATGAGATGGTGATTGTCTATCACCCATGTCCATAATGATTTGTATGGGATTATGGTCAGAAAGATTAGCAGCTAGATAAGAACAATCAATAACTGAATGAGCATCACTCAGGGGGATCAGGAACAAGTCAAGTCTGGAATAAGAGCCATGGACGCTCGAGTAGTAGGAAAAATCTTTCACATTCGGGTTAAGGGTCCGCCAAATATCACATAAACCTAGGTCCCTCATTCCCTGGTCAAGAGCTGTTGCTGATTTAGAGCGCGTAAAGGGTCTTGTAGAGGACCGGTCATTAGCTTGCATTATTAGGTTAAAGTCACCACCGACCAGGCATCGGGCACCAGACGCAGCTATTTTCAGAACTAAGTTGCTAAAGAAAGTTGGGTCATCATGGTTAGGACCGTAAATATTGACAAATGTGAATTTTACCATATTCAATAAAAAATTTACTAAAATAAACCTACCATTTTTGTCTTTTTCTTCAGAGATTAATTTGAATCTCAATTTTTTATTAACAAGTATAGCAACTCCTCTGGAGTTTGTAGTAAATGAGGAGTAGAAAACTTGTCCCACCCAATCCCTCCTGAGTTTTGCATGTTCTTTATCTGAGAGATGTGTCTCTTGAACAAAAGCGATATCTGTAGAGTGTCTCTTAAAATATGTGAGAATTTTTTTCCTCTTAATTGGAGAGTTAATCCCCCTTACGTTCAGAGAAATTATTTTGATTTGACTAGCCATACCTTGACTGTAGGAAAATATAAAAAGTAGGCAATGAGAAGCTAATGTTGGGATAATAAGTTAAGATGGTGTAACCATGCCTGTAATGAACATGTATTTTTTGAAGAATTTGTAAGAGTATAGAACCATACCGTACCACCCCCCCCAAAGAAAAAACCCAGCCAAAAAACTTACCTAAACCCACTGGGTAAACTACTCTATCCAAGTAGGACGGGAGCCTCAACAGATTATATATATATATATAAATAAACATTAACCACAATAGTTAAATAGGGCTCTGTCATTTCCAGGAAACAATGTGAAAATAATATGGAATAAAGTAAAGTAAAATAAAGTCTGTTGTCTACTTTAGATGCAAGATGGCCAGGACCCCAATGCAATTATCGATATCCTCAGCATCATCACCCCCCGTTTTATTTTTTAATTATTAATTGTTTGTTAAGTAATTGTCATTATAATGTTTCATGTTTAATTATTCGTTACATTATTGTTCTATAGTTATTATTCTTTAAATATGAATTATAAGCAAGAAATATATTGAAAGATCTTTATGAAATGATATCAAATCTGAGCAGAGAGCTTAATTTGGTTCTAGAGAAATATTTATCATCACCTGAATGTAGTCTAAATTTATAATTTAAATTCTATAAAGAACCAAATGAGCCATGAACTTTTTAGACTGTGCTGGAAATAAGGTTTCGAAAGCAGGCCCGAAATGAGGCCTGCCACAAGGCCCCAAGGCCTTTAAAAATAAAAGTTCGAATCAATTGCACAGCATTAATCAGTGGCCTTAACGACCCCTGCTCAGATATCAAAGGATTAGGGAGAGGTGATCAAGCTGGGTCCTATTAGGCCTAATTATAACCAACGCAAAGGAGCCCGCCGCCCCCACGCAATGTTAAAACTGCGTGAAGGCAGAGGACACCCCCCCCCCCCCCCCCATAGATAAAATAAAAACAAAATAAAAACATGCTGTAAAAAGTGCCAGCTCTCAAAAACAATTGTGTCAAAAATAAAATAACAGCATTAATCCAAACGAAACACAATATTAATGGTCTTTTTTAGCACATATGGTATCAATGTGAATAAAAGGAACAGATTGACAACATTAATAATACTCAGCTGTATCACATCAGCACAGATTATAACCAGTACGCTTTTTTAAACCGTTTTTTGCGCTGTAGCAGTGTTTGACATGGAGTGGAGAGACAGGGCCGCACATACAACAACAATAATTATTGCATACAGAGCCCCGTCAACCACGGCAATGAGAGAATTTGGCGCGCACACACACACACACACACACACACACACACACACACACACACACACACACACACACACACACACACACACACACACACACACACACACACACACACACAAAGCCTTGACAGATAAGTGTACCAAATAAATAACACAGCATGAATTTAAATAAAAAATAATAACTACTTTCATTGGGGTTAAGAGGTATTAACGGGTTACATTAAAATCCAAGGCATCAAACATCATCCATAGCATAAACTGTGTAGATTATCATTTACCCCATCATAATGAATGAGCTTTTTGTACAAGTATTAAACTAAGTTGGACCTAACAATGACGAGAGAGAGAGAGAGAGAGAGAGAGAGAGAGAGAGAGAGACACACACAGCGTGATCAAGCGCTCATGAGGAGAAAGAGAGAGAGAGAAAAAAAAAAGTAACTCCCGGTAGAAAGTGACAGCGTAAAATAATAATAAAACAAATAGCCAACCAACCGATTATATTTACAATTAACTATTAAGGACCCTGAATGAACCTCAATCCATTTCTATTAACTAGATGAGGAAGGAGGAAAAAAACAAAAGAAAAACGGTGGTTGGAATGTAAGCATCCTTTGAACCATAATTATTTACTCTATTTGTGTATCTGCGTTCTAATCACTTTTAACTCTTCTTCACAAAGAAAGTGTACCAAGAAGTAATGATTAATGACAACAACAAAAAGAAAGTAGAAAATAAAAAACAGCGAATAGAAGGTCTCAGCAGTTCAAAGAAAGGGTCTTTAGAAAAAAGTCAAAATATCCCGGGAGAGAAGAGATTAGTCTCACATACCGTTTCTCCTTTAGGTGCACATGGCCGCTTGTGAAAAAGTGTTATTCAACAACAGGAGTAGTAGCGTCGTCAATTTCTTTCACAAACTCTGCAGCAGCCTCAGGGCTGGTGAACCACTTAATAGAACCTCTGTATTTTACCCTTAATTTGGAAGGGAAGTGGATAGAACAAGTGGCTTCTCTGTCGGTTAATTTCTTCTTGACATCTCTGTAGCCATCGACGCGACGTTGAAGAGCCTGTGACCGATCAGGATGAATTTGTATCCTCGTCTTCTCGTAGTAGATGTCCTTCTTTTCCCTGGCCAGGCGCATGATTGTTTCCTTGTCCCTGCCGTTGAGCAACTTTGCAATCATGACTCGTGGTGGTTTTCCTCCGCTTCTGCCCGTGCGATCAGCATCCAGTCTACCCAGGCGATGGGCCCTTTCAATGGGGAAGGTAGTGGACGGAGGGCAGCCAAGAATCTGTGGCAGGACCCGCTCCAGAAATGCAACCGCGTCATTGCCCTCACATTGATGTGGCAAAAAAAATAATTTTATATTATTTCGCCTGCTTCTGTTCTCCAAAGAGTCCACTTTATCCATCAATGCTTGCAGCTCCTTATCAACTTTTTCGACCGCCGCGGTAGTTTCTTTGATGTTGTCCTCATTAGCAGACACGCGGCCCTCCATTTCTGTAACCTGGTCGCCGAGGGTTGAGAGCGCAGATTCGATTTTATTCAGTGAAGACTGAATTCCAGCCATCTTAGAGTCAATGTGTTTTGCCGTGTCCTCTTTACTCTCTCGAATAGCCTTTAGCACCGCATCCAGCGTGAGGGCATCTCCCTGCTGGGCTCCAGCCATGCTAACAGTTTGTGGCGTGGCCGTGGCCGTGGCGTTGGTTGTTGGTACAGCCGGCGACGGTAAAGTGTCTTTCTTGCTTCTAAGGTCGTAATCATGCACCATTAGTAGCACTAGTGCGTAGTATTAATACTTATCAAAGTTAGGAAAGGTGGTTTTGGTCATAAATTCTCAAAATAAAGTTATCTGTTGAGGAATACCCGCGGAGCTCACGCGTGCATGTCCTTCCTCCTCGCCAGCAACCCGGAACTCCCTTAACTATCCTTTTCTAATGTAGGGTACTGTTAGTAATATGTGTTGTTTTGTTGTTTTTTCTTGGTTCAGGAAAAATAGTATTTGTATGTATGTTCTTAGGCGCCCTCTCCTAATGTAGGGTTACTGTTTGTTGGTATGTATTGTTTTGTCTTCATGTGGGGACTACGGATGAAATTTAGCATTCTTGCTAATTCCGGCTTATTTACATTGCTTTCATGTAGTGTTCATTAATATGCATTGTCCCGTCTAAATAAACAAATAAAGTAAAGTAAAGTAAGCTGAGCTATTAGTTAGCCATTGCAATGTACACAATGAATGTATGTCAAGATAGTTTGGATGTGTTCGTGGCTGTCAGTGAAGGTGTATTGACTCCCCTGGGTTTCTTCTGCTACCTCGCAGCAAATGAAGACAGAGTTGGACAACAAGAGAGACCTGCTGACGGTCATGGAGTCGGACCTGGCCAAGGCAGCGCACTGGAACGGCCAGATCTCCCAGTCCTTCCACAAGTGCGACGTGGACTTATCCAAGTACTCCGACCTGGTGGGTCAGATGTCTGACCGCTGGCTTCGCATCCAGAATCAGATAGATAACAGGTCAGACTGCACACACACACACACACACACACACACACACACACACACACACACACACACACACACACACACACGCACACAGCGTTGCCAGTCATTCATAGAACCGTGTCATCAAGCCTTCCCATTGTATTCTCCGGTGCCAATAATAGTGCTTGAACGATTTCTCCGTCTCCTGTTTTCCCTCTTCCTCCTGCTCCTTCCTGCTCCAGAGTATGGGACCTGGACAAGCATGAGAAGCAGCTGAGCCATTATCAGCAGACCAGCTCTTCCCTGGACCAGTGGATAGACAATGCCAGGAAGAGCCAGGACGTCCTGCAGTCGGCCAAGCTCACCGACATCCAGACTGTTAAGGAGCATCTCAACCAGCAGAAGGCATGCTTTCCCCTCATTTCAACTTCCAACTCGCTGGAATCAAACGTGGCTGAAATTAGACTGATGTGTTTCACCATCTCACTGAATTTGGCATGGTCTCTCAGCTACGAATTTGGCTTGAACATATAGGAGAACTGACTTCTAGTTTTTTTATTTGCCAAACCAAACATTAAAGGAGTAGTTCACCCCCAAAATGACTTTTATTTTTTTCAATTGATTAGTCACACCATAGAGACTTGAGTCCAATAATATTTTTTTGTATTTGGCGCATTCCTAAGACAAAATAAAATTGATTATAGTAAATGTACCCCCATTATTCTGGATAGGGACCCAAATCCATGGGCCTGGATGGGGACCCAAATAAGGCCCGAGAATCAATGGGGGTACATTTAGGGTCAAGGGTCAAGTACATTTACCCCCATTGATTCTCACACAAATACATTTGGGTCCCTATTTAGGCCCATGCATTTGGGTCCCTATTTAGGCCCATGCATTTGGGTCCCCATCCAGAGTACATTTACTATAATTTATAATTTTTTGTCTTAGGAATGCGACAAATACAAAAATATATTATTGAAAATATTATTGAACTCAAGTCTCCATGGTGTGAGTAATCAATAGGGAAAAAAAGTAATTTTGGGGGTGAACTACTCCTTTAATGAGTATTTTGAACCCTCAAATGAGACCCACAGTACATTTCTTGCCATGCCATTCTTCCTTTGAAAGGCCATAATAACTCATGCTTCTCCTTGCTGAACAGGCTCTTCACACTGAAGTCAAAGGACAGAAGCAGAACGTAGAAGATGTTCACAAGGATGCAGACACCTGCGCGGCTTCCATTAAGGTTGGTGTCATACCTCAATTTATGTGAATGTTTTAATAAATGTATGTGTAACAGCCGTGTGTATATGTATAGCCATTACAAGTTAATTAATCCATACTGTATTGCCTTGTTGCAGAACTATGAGCTGCAGCTGGCCTCTTACACTGCAGGCCTGGAGACTCTGTTGAATATCCCCATCAAAAGAAGCATGCTGCAGTCTCCTGCCAATGTACTCAGAGATGAGGTAGGGGTCGTATTAATGCAAATAATGTACTGTATGTCATGTTTTATTGCTCATCGTTTAAATCACTTTGTGTGATTAACACTTGAGCTTACTAATGCAACTAATTGACTAACTCAAACCTCATCAGGCGGCTGACCTCCAGTCCCGCTACATTGAGCTACTGACCCAGTCCAGTGATCACCACAAGTTCCTGGGGGAGATCCTAAAGAGCATGGAAGAGATGAAGGTAGGAGTTTTATTTTGGGCTTTTTGATAGGACAGTAGACTGACAGGAAATGGGGAGAGAGATGGGGAGTGACATGCAGCAAAGGTCGTCCGGATCGGAAATCAAACCGGCGACACGCAGTCAGGCATCAGAGTCTATGTGGTATGCGCCTGGACCAGTAGGCCAGCGGGAGCCCCCATAGGAGTTGTTTCTAATCACATACAGACTTTTATGAAGTTCAACAGTTAAAATAATCATGTCAGTAGGTAAAATACATCTGTATTAATTAACCATTTCACCCACTTTTTTGCAAATGTTTAAATAGATGAGCTATTTTTGAAATAATTTAGAAATGTGGTTAATGGTTAACCAATGGTTAAGTGGCTCTGTGGTTAAATCATTACATAAAATACCTGAGAACCTTATTAAATGTGTATGCCTTTCTCAAATACATGAGAACCCTATTAAATATGTATGCTCACTCAAATACCTGAGAAAGTATTAAATCTGTAAGTTGTATTGTTGCCCTCAGATAAGGAACACCAAAATTGAGCTCCTGGAGGATGAGCTAAGGCGCCTGAGAGAAGACCTCCAGGACCACGGCCAGAGGAACCAGTCTCTGGAAGATGCTCTGAGCCGCTACAAGCTGGAGCTCTCTCAGCACAAAGACCTGGTCATCTCTCTGGAGGAAGTGAAGAGAACCACCACCATGCAGGTCCACACCACCAAGGAGTCTCTGGACAGCACCAGCGGCAAGCTGAGGGAGCTCAACGACACGTTGACCCGCATCACCTTCGAACTGGATGAAGAAAAGAGGAAGAGGAGGTTGGCAGAGGAGCGGTACACCACTCAGCAGGAAGAATACGAGGCGACCGTCCGCCGGCGGCAGAAAGAGCTTGAGGAGCTGAACTGGACCAAGATGGACCTTGAGAAGTCGGTGAAGGATAAGGAACGTGAGCTGGGGAGGCTGAAGCTACTGCTGGAGGAGGAGGCTACGCGTCGACGAGGGGCAGAGTCAGATGTGTCAAAGGTAAGAGCGCAATGCAACCAGGAAGTTAATCAGCTTAAGCAGACGTTCGAGACCGAGATCCACGTCACCAAGACGTCCGTGCTCAAGGTCGCACAGCAGAAGGAAAACGACAGCGCGGAACTTAGAGAGCAATGCAACCTGCTCACCGAAGAGAAGAGAGACCTGGAGGACGAGCTCAGGAGACTGAGGCTGTCCATCTCTCAGACAGACGAAAAGAAGAGCAGGGCAGAGGAGGATGCCCGCCAGCAGAGGAACGCGGTGACAGTGGAGACCAGAAGACGCAGTGAGCTGGAGGTGCAGCTGAAAGCTGCGGCCCAACACAGAGCAGAGGATGAGCACAAGCTCAAGGAGGCCACCAGGAGCAACCAGGAGAAGGCCCGGGAGATCAGTCGGCTCACACACATCCTGGAGGAGGAGTCAAAGAAGAGGAGAGCACTGGAGTTGGAAATCGGACAACTGAAAAGGGTCCAGGCAGACCTCGAGTCCAAAAACGCATCTTCTCTAGAGACCATTAACAAGCTTAAAGTGTCAGAACAGGAGATCCGTATCATCAGGGCAGAGCTGGAGAAGAAGACCGGAGAGAAGACAAAGACGGAACAGAATTCCACCAGGCTGCAGAGCCACATCCGAGAGCTGCAAAGCTCTCTGGATGCCATGGAAGCCGAGCTGGGGAAGCAGAAGCGGGCCGCCCAGGATGAGTTCACACGCAGGAAGAGGGTGGAATCCGAGCTGGAGAGGATGACCCAGACCTGCAGAGAGCACACTGCCACCATCAACACCCTGAAGACTCTTCAGGAGGAGGTGACCGGCTCTGGCAGGAAACATGAGGAGGACCTGCGGGCACTCCAGGAGGCCTTGGACAAGAGCCGCCGGGACCAAAAGGTCACCGCAGAGCACCTGGCCCAGGCGACTGCGGAGTTAAAGACGCTGAAGCAGCAGCTCGTCGAGGAGCAGGCCCGTGTCCGCGAGGTCAACCTCCGAAATGAGACCCTGTACAAGACTATCGAGGAGAAGAGTCGCCTGTTGAACGAAAACACCACAGAGATCGAGAAGCTGAAGAGTCTGACACAGAACCTCACCAAGGAGAGGCTGAGGCTGGAAGAAGAGTTGAGGGCACTGAAGCAGGAGAGAGACGAGCTGAAGTTGGGCAAGGATAGTGTGGACGGGGAGAGCTCGGCTCAGATCGCTTCCTTACATGTCCAGCTCCAGAGCAGCACCAGGACAACTCTTGATCTCCAGTCTCTCATCAATGATCTGACAAAGGAGAGGGAAAAGCTTAAGTTGGAAATAGAGAACACTCAAAAGCAATCCATTGAGGTATTTTTGATTGCTTTAACCGGAACAGCTCCAAATAATACTGACTAATTCAGCATTGTTTTTGCCGCTTTTGCATGAATGGCTATGCTGAACTTGTTTTTGAAAAGGTATTTTCATGATCGTGTTCACAAAATGAATACGATGTTTTGGGCTTTGCACTGCTATTTGCCATTCATCTTTTTTGGCGCTTTTGCATGAATGACTATACTTGATGGAAGTTGAATTAGATTTTAGGCTTTGCACTACTATTTGCATGCACTCTTTTGCCAATACTGTATGCATTCATTTCTTATACCACTTCACTAGAGCAAATGTAGCTGCTCATAATAAGCATGTAAAGTTACTGCAAATATAGCTGCTCATAATAAGCATGCATAGTTACTTCTATAACAACTAATTTGAATACGTATCTATGATATGTATCACGTCAGTGGATTCTAAAAGGGTTTCTGGAGGACTTAACTTCACTACTCCTCCACAGTTTATTAACTATAATTTCATATATTGTTAAGCACACAAGACATTTTGTCACATTAGCAGGTGGAAACCTTTTATGTACAAAACTGTAACATTTCAGGAAATGGGGAAATGAACCTGTGTTCCAATTGATCTGACGTAGTTCGAAGTTCTTGTTAATGCTTTGCATTGGTAAAAAAAAAGTAAATCTACAACCTTAATGCATTGCAATGCGACACATTAGCTTTTAGATTATGTATTTTTACTACTTTTGTGTAACATTGTAGGACATTAATTTACAAGTACAACAAAACACAAGGACTATAGTCTGGTTGCCCTGTTAGAGCAACGGCCCTAATAAAAGGTTTATATATCGAGATACAAGGTTTCTGCCTGACAGCAACGATATACTACTTAGTGAAGATCTGCAATCAACGTGCTAATAGTGTTTCATTTACATGACTCTCTAATAAGCTGTTATCCCAATGCGACGTGTCCATTTCTTGTTAGCTGTAACAGTGTGTTTTCTCATTTCTCCCCAGACATCCAGGATGGTTCAAGAGTCCCAGAGCCACTACAGTGAGCTGGTGGTGGAGAGAGACAGCCTGGTGACCAAAGTCCAACTGTTGGAGCAGGGCAAGGCCCGTATGCAGCGTCTGGAGGACGAGCTCAGCCGCATCAAGGTTACACTGGAGACTGAGCTACGAAACAAGCAGCGTGTGCAGGAGGAGAACACCGCTGTCCGCAAGGACTTGAACTACCTAAAGAGCCAGTACGAGATGAAGGAAGGCCAGCTGAGGCAGTGTGACTCGGACAGAGACGAGGCAGAGCGAGAGCGAAGCTCCCTGAGGAGCGAGGTGGAGAGGCTCATGAAGGAGCTGAGGAGTTTGGAGGAGAAGTACAAGAACAAGCTGCTGATCTCTGAGAAGGAGGCGTCTGAGCTGGTGCTTAAGAGAGACGCCCTGGAGAGGGAGATAGCCAAGCTGCAGTGGAGGCCTGACACCCTGTGCAGGCAGACCCAGACCGATGAGAAGTTCCAAGCAGTAGATCCCTCCAAGCTGGTGTTTGATGCTGTGCGCCACAAGGTGACGGCCCATCAGCTGTGTGACTGTGGCATCATCAGCAAGGCCACCCTGGAGCTGCTCCTGAAGGGCAAGAAGTCGGTAGATGAGGTGGCTGTGGATATTCAGCTTAGTTTAAAAGGTACTGGCGTCATTGCTGGTATGACCCAAGGCTCTCGGGGGAAAATGGCATTCACTGAAGCCAAGAACAAGGACCACATCAGCCCACAGAGCGCTGTCATGCTGCTGGAGGCCCAGGCTGCTACCGGTTATATCTTGGACCCCATGTTCAATGAGAAGATGCCTGTGGACACTGCCTGTTCCAGGGGGCTTGTAGACTCAGAAGACAGAGACACTCTGCTAACAGCTGAAGCAGCCAGCACAGGCTTCAAAGATGCATACACTGGCAAAATGCTGTCTGTGGGACAGGCCCTGAAACAGGGCCGCATAGATAAGGAGACGGCCATCCGCTTGCTCCAGGCTCAGGAATCTGTTGGTGGCATCCTGGACCCTGTCCTGGGAGTGTTCCTGCCTAAGGATCTTGCCCTTGATCGCAACCTTATTGATGAGGAGCTCTACCAGGCTCTTAACAAGAAACCTACCTGTTACCTGGATCCAGTCACAGGGGAGAACATTACCTATAGTGATCTGAGGTCAAAATCTAGAATGGAGCCTGTATCTGGCCTGCTCCTCCTCCCCGGCCCGGAAAAGCCCATGACGGTAAAGGGACTCCGTGGTGAGGTTTCCATTACAGAGCTGGTCAACTCCAAGCTGTTGGATGAGACTGATTTTCAAAAGGTCCAGCAGGGTAAACTCAGTAGCAAAGATATCGAGGACAGGCTCAAATCCTACCTCTATGGCTCTACCTGTATTGCAGGCATCTATGATGAGGCCAATGACCGAACCATGCCCTTCTACCAAGCCATGAAGGAAGGCCTGCTCATGAGAGGGACCACGCTGGAGCTCCTAGAGGCCCAGGCTGCATCTGGTTTCATCATTGACCCAGTCAACAACCTCTTTCTGACTGTGGAGGAGGCTGCAAAGAGGGGTCTGGTGGGCAAAGAGTTTAAGAACAAACTGGCGTCTGCCGAGAAGGCTGTCACTGGATACAAAGACCCATCTACCGGAAAGACCATCTCCCTTTTCCAGGCCATTGATAAAGATCTAATTGAGAAGGGTCATGGCATCCGTCTGCTGGAAGCCCAAATAGCCAGTGGCGGAATAATCGACCCCAAACACAGCCACCGTATTGATGTGGACGTGGCTTACAGCCGTGGCTATTTTGACGAGGAGATGAATGAGATCCTAACGTACGAAGGGGATGACACTAAAGGCTTCTTTGACCCCAACACCAAGGAGAACCTGACATATCTTCAGCTGAAGGACAGGTGCATCAAAGACCCCCGAACAGGCCTGATGCTGCTCCCGCTGACAGACAAGAAGAAGCCAAGGAAATGTGAGGAGAGCCACACCAACGTCCTCCGCAAGAGGCGGGTGGTGATCGTGGACCCAGACACAGGCTTGGAGATGTCTGTGAGAGAGGCCTACCACCGGGAGCTGATCGACTATGACACCTTCCTGGAGCTGTCCGAGCAGGAGTGCGAGTGGGAGGAGATCACAGTTACGGGATCTGACGGCTCTTCGCGCCTGGTAATTGTAGACCGGAAAACAGGTACTCAGTATGACATCCAGGACTCCCTGGACAAGGGCGTCATCAACCAAACATCTGTGGATGATTACCGCAGCGGAACACTGACCCTGACCCAGTTGGCCGACATTATTTCGAAACAGTCCAGCACCACTGAGATGACTCTCACTGCCAGCAGTGTCGATGACTATGTCACCTGCAACAGCCCCACACTTTCTGCCCCGTCCTCCCCTACCGTGCGCAAACGTTTCAACAGCATTTCCATCACCCTCTCTCCACCTGAAACATTTGATGACCATAGTCCTGTGGCAGCCATCTTTGACACAGAAACCATAGAGAAGATAACGATCCTAGAGGGGCTACGAAGAGGCATAGTTGATTCTATTACAGCGCAGAGGTTGCTAGAAGCCCAGGCTTGCACTGGGGGCATCATCAACCCTGCTACCGGCCACAGGCTGTCTTTGCAGGACGCTGCCCATCAGGGAATTATCGATGATGACATGGCCTCCAAGCTGAAAGCTTCTCAGAAAGCCTACATGGGCTATGAGGATGTGAAGACGAAGAGGAAGATGTCAGTGGCAGAGGCTGTGAAGGAGAAATGGCTGCCTTACGAGGCAGGCCAGAGATTTATGGAGATTCAGTATGTTACGGGAGGCTTGCTGGAACCTGGCACCGGCCGTCGTGTCACCATCGAGGATGCCATCCGCTGGAGCTGGCTGGACGGCCGAGGCGCCCAGAAGCTGCAAGATACTCGCAACCACCAGAAGAACCTGACCTGTCCCAAAACCAAGCTGAAGATCTCATACAAGGAGGCCATGGACAGCTGCATGGTGGAGGAGAGTAATAGCATGAAGATGCTGCAAGCTTCCTCCATGTCCTCCAAAGGCATCAGCAGCCCTTACAATGTCTCGAACCCAGGCTCTCGCTCTGGGTCCAGGGCTGGCTCTAAGGCCGGTTCCAGGAATGGCTCTCGTAGAGGCAGTGTTGATTACTCTTCTTCTTACACCTACACCTTCGCTTCCAGCAGTAAAACCTTTAGCTCTGGCTCCCAGTCATAATATTACACATAGACAAAAATGAAAATAGTTTGTGTTTGTTGCCAGTGGTTACTATGTGATTCATTAACATACGTTTTATATGTATGTGCTTAGGCTTTAGCTATAAGCTTGGATGAAGTAAGCAGTACCTACTTTAGATTTGTCTTAAATTCTATTTACTGTTTTGATTGATTTAAAGATAAACTGTGGGGGGTTGGGGTGTCTCAATATTACATTTTTTAGATTCAGACTGACACTTTATGTAATTATTTTCTTAGGTAAAATGTTTAAGAATGTACATTTTAATAGCCGACCTTGTCTTTAGTGTAACAATTGATCTCTATAGTATTGTAATAGTATAATAATAAATCCATCAGTTTCAGTTTGGCTCATACCATGATGAAATTCTTTGAAAGAGAACCTTTTTGTTACTAGGAAATGCTGAAGTTCCACTATGCAAATGCTTGTTGACATGTAGTAAAATGCTTTTCTTAAAACGTAATGAAAAATAAAGTTGAATTGATTAGAGTATAATGTTTCGTTTTTTATTTTATTTTTTTATTATCTATAACATAGTGAGAACAGTGTAAGATCATGAACATCCCCATGTTTCAAGGAAATAAGCAGTATGCATTAGGCTATCTACCGATCATAGATTGATGTTCAGCATGTTACATCAGCCTATGGTGTGGACAGTGGATCATCAATTGCCAGTCTAGCTGAAATATCAAAGCCTAAAAGTCAAACAAATGTTTTTTTAACATGTTTCAATTAATGTTCAATGCCCAAAACACAATTAAATTGCAATTATTTGTCATGATAGACAGCCAATCATAAAGTGTTTGTCACAAAGTTATAGATCAAATTTGATTGATTGATTGATTGATTGAATACTTCATTAGAAGTTTGCATAGGAAAAGTACAGGACAGTACAGTTCAGTTCAGTTCAGATACAAGGTCTACTAAAAGGATTTAAACCACAAAGTAGGCCTACTATGGCTTGTTTGCATTTAGGTCATTTTGTACTCAATGCATAAGGCCTATGATATTTGGTCTGTCCTGTTGTGAAACATTTGTTTGTTCAGATAGTGGCTAGCCTAATATAGGGAAAGAATTAAGAAAAACTGTTAGGGCCTTAGGGTTAGGTCACTTTCTAATGTAAAAGCCTACGTACATAATTGACAATAGGCTAGTTTATGAAGAGAGAAGACATATCTTTTTAGTTGCCAATAAAATGTGAATTAGGCCTATGATTGCTATGATATTTGGTCTGTCCTATTGTGTAACATTTGTTTGTTCCGATAGTGGCTAGCCTAGAACTGTATTAGTGCCTGGTAGATGGAACGTTCTGATTTGAAAGCCTACGTGTAGGACCTACATAATAAATATTGACAATAGTTTATGAAGAGAGAGAGAAGACATCTCTATATTTAGTTGCCAATAGAATGGGAATTTAGGCACAACCTGCCAGTACGCCTATATATTTGTTCATTATTATATTATTACAGTTGTATTTTTCTGGCCGTAATGCAAAATGTAAAAAATAGTGCGTAGCTGGCCATGGTGATCCCAAAGAGTTTTATGAAGCAATACCGACTTATACCACTAGATGTCGCAAATTACCATGACTCTAGGATCAAGCGGGCCACCTTAACCTCGCATCACCAGGCTTTCCGCTGGGGGTAGGCCACCTGGAGTCCTGGAGAAAAGATGCACACGCACACGTTAGCATGGAAGAGAAGGAAGGAACTGATTTACAATCGATAATGATGTTTGTTGTCACCCACATTCATGAAACAAAAAAGGTTGTTTAAGCATATTTTAGTCTTAACACAATTAGGCTAAACCACGTAACTGGCATTATAGGCATATTTGCCTTTGTGTTGTGAAAGTATTGCTGTACATAGCCAGGCCCAGGCCACCTTCATGGAGTAGTAGCCTTCCCAGTGGCAAGTAAGTCATCTACTACATGTTTTACCTTTGTTAAAGTAGGCTATAAATACTGCAAAGTAACAAGTAACTAAAGTTTTCAAATAAATAGTGTAGTAAAAGTACAATATTTGGATCCGAGATGTAGTGGAGTAGAAGTAAAAGTATTAGACCCTAAATTAAATTGGAAATAGGCCTACTCAAGTAGTAGCCTACAAACACCTCAGACCTCACATTTGTACTCAAGTAGAGTACCTAAGTAAATGTAGGCTACTTAGTAGCCCTGAATACATGACGGCCATATGGTCATGTATATGGCCGTCATGTATTCAGGGCTAGCTACTTAGTTACTTTACACCACGGGGTAGTACATAATGGAATAGTTCAGGGAGTGTTCGAAATGGGTCGTAAATAATTAAACAAGTAATTCTTTCACTCAGGGGCAGACAAATGACAGTTATGCAATCCAACTCCAACACTGTCAAACAAACAAACAAGCCGATATACAGAAGAATGCCATGAGGTCATCATTGGTCATCATACACAATGAAAGGTAGGCCTACAGTACAATGTAAATGGAGCTGAAAAGATAACAGGAAGACAAGAGTGTGGTCACCTGAGAATTCTGAGGTCTCTGGTCACCTCGCTGTTAAATTGTCAATTCTTTTTCAAAATGTAAAGAAAATAAAGAAATATGGTTTAGAAGATGATTTTACATAAAACCTGATGACCTATTAAGAGCTAAGAATTGTTACAAATTGCTTCAAAACCTATATGGCATAAACAATAAGTATTTTCTTATGGCAATTATATACTGTGCATGTTCAAATCATGTATATGAGCTTTACATTATTTCAGACAATTTTCCAAAGCATAACATCACATTGTAGTGCCCATGACTTCTCAGGTGCCCACTCTTGTCTTCCTGTATGTAAGCCTATCCATAACAAGAAGAGTGGTGCATTTTCAGTGCATTTTTATTTTAATGATAAATGATTCAGTCATCAATCATTCATTGGTATATAGTTTGCAGTAGTTTGCAGAACTATCGGATCCGACATAATCTGACATCGGACCTGACTGCCAGTCTGTTTGGTGGAGAGTATGAAAACGTTTTTTAACATTTTAATTTTTTTAAACAAAATTTGTATTGTTATTGTTATTTTCATAAACAGACTTATAGGACATGGCAATTGGCAAGACAAACTTTACATAGAAGCATAAACAAAACAAAAAGAGGCCAGACAATTAACAAATAAATACAATAAAATAAATTTAATTTAAAATCAGGTCAGGGCAAATGCAATAGTGTCCATAAAGTCACAACTGTTTATGAGGTATTTCCATTATCATCCATTCGAAGACTTTCCGACACGTCAGCGTCCCATAAAGTAGCATAAAAGGCCCCCAAACCTCATCATACATTTCACCTTTCCTCTTCAGAATATACGTTATCTTTTCCCTAGCACAACAACTGCTAATTTCCCTGAGCCATGGCTCGCCTGCGGTCTTTGAATGTTTCCTCGTGATATAGCAATTGTGTGCTTTGCTTGGAGTTAACGACATGACATGTTAATGTCATATTATCATTAAAATCTCAAAGGATTTGCAAATTATTTGGGGGCGGCCCGGAACACTTGTGGTTGAGAACCACTGGCCTACAAGCAGGGGTCATTGCCATGTTGGCTTGTGGTGGACATTTTTGTCAAAATGTGACATCACAAAACTCATCACAAAATGAGTGGACAATAATATTACCAGAAACACATAAAGAGACAGACCCGATTGACTATAACAGATCTGTACCATAACCAGGTCTGTACCATGACCATAACAGTGTACCAAATGGACCCGCAAGGGTCAGAGTTATGGTGGTTTGAAAACCACTTGTGGACTCCTAATGTGCCATAAATGGTGTCATAGTAAATCAGCGTCAAACATATTCTAAAGAAAAGAAAACCCGAGAACATTTTTGAATTTGCCACAGACAAGGCCAAGTCTTGCCACAGACACATGTGTCCGTGTACGGACATATTGAAGACCCCTGCCTACAAGACATTGACACAATGTGTTACAATGTGATTTAGGTCGTGTGTACTTCTATGAAATGACCATTAGGCAGATGGCACAGAACTGTGTCAAGAGCTGTGACTTCTAATTTGCACTGTAAAAATGTAGACTGGTCGGGCGCCTGGTGGTCAGGGCGCATGCCACATATAGGCTATGATGCTTGCTGGCGTCGCCGGTTCGATTCCCGATCTGGACGGCCTTTGCCGCGTGTCATTCCCCGTCTCTCTCCCCATTTCCTGTCAGTCTACTGTCCTGTCAAATAAGGGCATAAAAAGCCCAAAAAACAAATCTAAAAAAAAAGAAATCTAGACTGGTGATAGATCCTGTGATTAGCCTACAGGCTACAGCTCATGAACTGAAAACAGAAAACAAAGAGCTCATTCTGGTGTGTGTGTGTGCGCGCGCGTGTGTGCGCGTGTGCGTAATTGTTCTTAACAAGTAACCTATTCATGCAGTGATATGCACTATAAGCAAGTTAACGGAATCAAAGCCACACAGGTTGATCCTCAAAAGTTTGCCTCTTTCACATTCGTGCCCTTCATTGAAATGTTGAAGATGCTGTAAAAACAAAGTGTGTGTGTGTGTGTGTGTGTGTGTGTGTGTGTGTGTGTGTGTGTGTGTGTGTGTGTGTGTGTGTGTGTGTGTGTGTGTGTGTGTGTGTGTGTGTGTGTGTGTGTGTGTGTGTGTGTGTGTGTGTGTGTGTGTGTGTGTGTTACAGAGAGAGGAAGAAGGAGAGGGGTAGAGGAGAGACTGTGAGGGAAGGTAGTGAGAAGGGGAGGGATCAAGGGAGGTTCTCAGTGGGAGGACTGTCCCATGCCAGGACTTGTGGCGGCTGTAGCGGCCAGGCAGCAGCAGCCAGCAGCCTCGACTGGAGGAAGTTTGTTGGGGGGGTTGAGCAGCAGGCAGCAACAGCAGTTCAGGAACAGATAGAGCAAGGGCTTCCATTTTAGCACCAGCCAGCAGCAGCAGCCTGGGAGAGCAGTCTGGGGCAGCTGGGACAAAAGTGAGCTCGCCAGAAGTGCCTCTGATCAGCCTGCAAGCACATTCCAGCAGAGGAAAGAATGAGGCTCTCAGCCCCCACTAAGCCTGTGTGACTGGCCCACGGATCTTTGACTAAGGACTTTACCTCCTCCTCTCTCTTTCAGCACTGATTGACAAAGGAAATCAGGGGGACAAGAGGAAGAATCAAAGTCCTGGCTTTCAGTTTGAAAGGTAAGGCATGGTGTTTTGCGGCTAATACTGTATATCATTCACTTGCAGGGAAGGTTTCAAAGTGGCGCTGGTCAGTACTTCAAAAGCAGGATTAGGACTTTGTACAGTCTGGAAAAGTTCTCCCAATTTTTGCCTCTTTACAGTCTGCTGCTCACTCAGTTCCATAATTTATTCAAACTGCAAAAGGGGCATTACCCTCTGTATTTACCTTGGCTCTGAGTCCTACTAAAGCCAGGGGGCTGTGTGTGTGTGTGTGTGTGTGTGTGTGTGTGTGTGTGTGTGTGTGTGTGTGTGTGTGTGTGTGTGTGTGTGTGTGTGTGTGTGTGTGTGTGTGTGTGTGTGTGTGTGTGTGTGTGTGTGTGTGTGTGTGTGTGTGTGTGTGTGTGTGTGTGTCCTACTAAAGCCAGGTGTGTGTGTGTGTGTGTGTGTGTGTGTGTGTGTGTGTGTGTGTGTGTGTGTGTGTGTGTGTGTGTGTGTGTGTGTGTGTGTGTGTGTGTGTGTGTGTGTGTGTGTGTGTGTGTGTGTGTGTGTTATAGCACACAAGACCTAGTGTGATTATGAAGACAGAGATGGGAGTCATTCACAGTGACGAGGTTGTGTGTTGTGCTGTTTTTGGTTTGTTTATTCAGTTATAATAAGACAGTGTTGTTCATGTTGAATCATTACACCATTATCACAGAGGAATACTCTTTTAGTATAATTGCCTCCTTTTTTCTGCCATGATGTGGGGGCTCCTTGCTTTTTTGGACTTGGAGACCCTTATAATGTGAAACATATGGCGTCGTTCTTGTGTGGTAGCCTATCGCTCCATAAAACAACTTCATAGAACTCCAAGAGAAACAGAAGCCCTCTTTCTCTTTTGTTGACTGTGTGAGCAGCTTTGTTGTTGGGGAGAAAACGATGGAAAAAGATTAAGAACAAGAGTCTGTGTTTCTTGAGCTACAGCTGCTGCGCGGTATTCGCGGCCCCGGGGCTCTCCAGGTAGCCATTGCTGATGACATGTATGAGCGCCGTGACATCACAGCAGCCATAGCCTTTCCTTACCTGAGCCTTGGCCCCTCCCCCCCCCCCCCCCCCCTGCTGCCAGTCTGGAATCGGACGCACACCTGCATTTATGTCCTCCCGCACACCTTTTCTTTCAAACAACATAAACCATGTGGGTTGTTATGAGCGTTTCGCCTGCTAAAATCTTTCAAGATTAGCTTTAATTACAGACCTAACTGAGATAGGAGAGGGGGGGGGGGGGGGGACAAAAAAAACTTTGAAGTAGCAATTATAGCTTTTCTTGTTGGTTCTATTTTAAGGTCACAGTTGATCTTGAGTACGGACGATATCTGCTCCTGGAGGGTAAACAAATGTGTGTCTAGCAGTTTTCAAAGAAACCTTAGGGCACCAAAAGGGTCAATTGTTCCCTTTCCATACCTCTATCTCTTCTTTGATAACAGGCGGCAGTCACTAAAGGCTGGCTGAGCGACAGATGAATGGGGACCCTGATACTGCGGTTTGGACAGGTGGGTTGGCAGAGGGCTGGGGTTGTGTACTGTAAGCAAAACCACTCTGATCCAACCCTCAGGAACAGCACATGGGGACGGAACACTGGGCCATTTCACTTTGTCACTGCAAAATGCCTTGCAGCCACTCAGCCAACATGTGTAAGCCATTAAACAGGGTGAAGGAGACCAGGAGAGGGAGGGAGAATGAGAGAGAGAGAGAGAGAGGGAGAGAGAGAGAGAAAGTGGGCATGAAATGCAGAGGGAAAGAAAGGGAAACAAGTAAAGAAAGAGAGAAAGACGCTATGAAGAGGGCGAGAGACAAAAAGAGGGATAGAGAGAATGAGCAAAGAGCGAGAGTGGGGAGCATAATCCATTTTGGAACGCATTCCTCTATGACCTTGGGATTGAAAGTGGTAATTAGGGAGGTCCTTTAGGAGCCTAGTGGGTGTGCAGATTGACTCCCAGCCAGGCCTTTTCCGTTTTTATTCCCTTCAAAATATCTCATGAAAAACAGAATGGGACAAATATACGTTTGAGTTCCAGGATTACTAAATAAACGTAGCTAAAAATACCCTGCCCCCACCCCCCTGCTCCGTGGCTTTTTTTTTCTTTCTTTCTCAATAGATTCCACGGTTTTGTTTATTTCGGTCCCCTGGTGTTGAATGGGCGTCAAAACCACAGCGTAAACGCACAGAGCCCCTGACAGGAAACAGACAGAACAAACTGTGGCCTCGTCTCCCTGCTGCCCTTGAGCCAGCCTGTTATGTCACTGTAGAGATGTTATCCCACAGCACACAGGGAACCTTTCTAAAATCCATGCCAAGTATGAGGGCACACGGCCGTCGTTTGTTTTTTTGGCCATGAGATTGATAGAAGTTATTACATGGCAATCAGATCCCAATGCCAAATGCAGACTGCAGCCTATACCGTAAAAAAATCCAGACTCCTAACTGTAAAATTCGAGCCAGAAGGTTACAGAAGGAGCAGTTTTGGATATACATGGTTTCCACCCGACAACGACTATATGATAGGAAGGGCTTCAATCTATTTGCAAGAAAAATATGGGTCCTGGTTGTATTTATTTCCTCTAGTGGATGTGTGAAAACGGGAATGAATGAATATGACATTTCATGTGCTGTGCAGAAACAACGGAAGCCCAAAATGCATGGGGTTTCTTCTTCAACAAAACATTCCATCGCACCAGTCTTCCCAAAGGCAGCCAGACTTCCTGAAGCATTTATGGCAGTTTAGGTGTTACTCAAGGTTGAAGACAAACAGCTTAGAAGATCATTAATCTCTCCCTGTGGCTGCACACAGTGACTCCCAGGGAGACAGTGGACTAGGAATGGCTGCTTCTTGAATCAGCTTCAGATCATAGCCAACTCTCATGCTGGGCTGGAGTAGTCATATCAACCCATTGGCAGTAAGTCAGTTATTGCTTTCTAGAAATACAGATTTGATAGGTTGAACATATGCAGTTTGTGTTTTAGTTGTGACAAAGGTTTTGGCAGCATTTGCTGGGGTGCTGGTACTTACTCTACTTTTTTGGTATTTTCTCTTTTTTCACCACAGACACATCATTTTGGTTTAATGAAACCATGGAAAATATCCAACTAGCCCTAAAATGGAGGAGTCTGCCATAGGCTGTCAATCATGATGAATGTGAAAGAGCCAAGAGGAGCAATTCAGTTCTTTTTGAGTCCGAGGATAGGGCAAAGGAATCGTTGATTGCTTTCATATGTGCACCAATATATAGTGGATATGCTTCTAGTTTCTCTGTTTTTCTCTGTACATTTTCGATGTTTCCTCATTATTGGAACTAGATCAGTTTGTACTTTAATAGTAAACATGTTTATTTGGGCTCTTGCGAATGATGGCACATATTGATTCAGAGATTGATACAGTATATATTTCTTAATATACAAAGGCCGTACTGTCGTGAACATTGCAGCATATAGAATTGTATCCGCGCCTCATGGTTTTAAACACTGTCTTTAAAAGATTAAGTGCTTCCCTCACCCTAAGCTTTTTCATTGCCTTTTTTCTTTTTTTCCTTTTCCTCACATGACTAAAAAGCCCTCTCCCTTTCCCAACCCAATACTGTGTTTTCTCTCATGTACTGTCTTTGAAACACATACACAAAAACAGTCTGCATGATTATAACCACACCATGCAGTGTAATGGAAAATGTAGCCAGCCAACCAGAAGACATGTAGCAACCAGTCTAATGACACACAAACAAACTTTTACGTAAATGGATTCAGTTGCTGGGACTCGACCATCGGTTCAGATGACTTTTATTATTTGTGAGGCGAAAGAATGCATGGTTTTTGCCAACTGTTGTCACCACAGCTCCAAAATGAAAACAACCAAATGAAGTCATCACCAGTCACATGATTGAGCCATCCTCAGTTCTTGGAGGAGTTTCTTTGGAGTTCTTTCAGTTTCTTGCTAGTGAAACAGTTTTCTTCTCGTTGCTACAGTATGTAATGTTTCCTAATATTCTCTTTTCTTTCATCTTGTGCTGGGAAGTGGAAGATTACTCACATTGTCAGCCGTGTGTGTGTGTTGGGGCCGGGGGGGCTGTAAAGTTGACTATCCTTGCTGTCACATATTCCCACTTGTGGAGGAAATGTATTTGAAGTTGGATTTATTATCAGTGACTGAAAGCCGTGCTGGAAAGCACCGCAAATCTGTATCTTACTGATGGTCACGCATGTTTACGCGGCTAATGCCTGATTTACATTTGGTTGCGCGTGTCACGCAACGAACATAGCCGATCTACAGCGCTGCACTGGCGCACAACAAAGTGTAAATCACCCTGAACGGCACCCACGCAGCCTAGCCAAGCTCTTCTTACCTGCAGGGTGTCTGAGATGGGGGGGGGAGCCAGACACACCCTAATCCCCCAGCATCCTGACCCAGTAAACCTGTCGCAGCTTGTTCACA
Organism: Nannobrachium achirus; assembly: GCF_963921795.1. Lineage (NCBI taxonomy): Eukaryota > Metazoa > Chordata > Actinopteri > Myctophiformes > Myctophidae > Nannobrachium > Nannobrachium achirus. The sequence continues at coordinate 34,544,032 of NC_137814.1, forward strand.
GTAGATCTGGCAACCCACTTTCTGGTTCTCGCTGCCTACCCTCTCCCTCTGCCAGCCATGCTCTCTCACAGTGCCATGGGTGGGCTTGCGCTTTGAGATCCTTGGCACTGCCTTGCGTTGCGGTCTTTGTGGACTAACGCCGTGCCTCGAACCAGGAACAAAAGCACTCAGCGCAAATTAAACACCAATTATCTGCAGTGCAAGCTGGGGCAAGTCGTCCTTGTTTGCTTGAGTGATGAGACACAGAAAGAAGAGGTCTAGCTGGGTAAGGATATACCTTTAAGCTCGGTCTGAATTGTTTATAGAAATGTCATATTAGGGGGAAAAATGCATCTATTTTCGATAACCAATATTTTATTAAATGTTTTATTTGATTATACAGGTGTATATAGTATATAGTTTAAGAAACACAACATCTTATCCTGTGTTTCTTAAACTATATATACTAGCCCTTACCCGTTCAAAGATATGTGCTCCAAAATGATGTGCAGTGTGTGGGTTATGGGATGTGCACTGTGCATACAGTATATGAGGGATGGAAAGTAACTTTAACTGGTGCTTGCATGCTAATATGTAGGAGCATCAATGTAAGAAATACCCGTTCCATTTAACGGCTACAGAGATACTGTGTACCGATCTGCATGATTTTTGGACAACATCTGTAAGAGGGCCAGAACCCCCCCCCCCCCCCCCCCCGCCCGCCCGCCCGCCCGCCTGCACACACACACAATTCAATTTTCAATTCAATTCAATTCAATTCAAAGGGCTTTATTGGCATGAGAAAACATACGTTTACATTGCCAAAGCAGAAATGTACACAATACAATACAATACAATCAGAACAAAATATATACAGGTGAACACACACACACACTCCCCCCCTGTGTGTGTGTGTGTGTGTGTGTGTGTGTGTGTGTGTGTGTGTGTGTGTGGGTTTGTGTGTGATTGTGCATGGCCTGAACAACAGCGCCCCTCCCTTAACATGTGTGGTCACAAAAGGTACTGTAGGCTAAATAGATATAGATACACCATAAAAATGCTAATATACAGCATACGATTTGTGAAAGTGACAAACGGGCTTCACAGTTATGTCAGGTGTGTTCATATGCTGATGGTGATGCGATTTCAGATCAATTGCTCCAGCCACCGAGGAGAAACGCTGAGACAGACAGACAGACACTCACTCACTCACTCAGACATTCGCAAAATTATAGTATAGATTGAAGGCAGCTCAAGTGTAGGTTTCAATGTTAATATTTTGCTAATAGTGGAAAGTCGCTTTCGTTAACATTACCTTATGACTTTAGGTCATTCTGAGTTTAAATAATGACCGGGGCTTGGACACTTGCAAAACACCAAGATTCGGTCCCACACCTCCGCCCCATAGAAACACACACAGAGCTCAAGTGTTTGGCTGCCCTGTTCATTCATTTCCCATTAGTTGACAGTTTTTTGTTTTACTCTATTAACTCTCTGGGGAAATATACTAACACCACTATCGGTTTCAACAGGCTACCGATGACCCAGCAGCCCCTACACGCGCATACGCGCCCGTGTGCGCTCACACACACACACACACGCACGCACGCGCGCACGCACACACACACTCTCTTGCATGCATGCAGCCCGTTTCCCCTAGTGATGACCTCCTCACACATAGGCTCTTTCATTCCTCTCTGAGGGCTGGTTTAAGCTCTGGGTACACGGACGGCCCCAGGTTTACGGCGCGCTCTCTCTCTCTCTCTCTCTCTCTCTCTCTCTCTCTCTCTCTCTCTCTCTCTCTCTCTCTCTCTCTCTCTCTCTCTCTCTCTCTGGAGTCCTTCAAAGTGTCAGGCTGTAGCCTCCAGTCAATTCAGACTTTAATTAACGTTCACTCACATTCTCCACCCTAGACCGGCCACCCTTCCTAACAGTTAATCACAACAAACACTCCACGTGACTGAAGAAAGACGGAAGTTACTTTTTTTGGTGGAATTTGGGGATGCGTGTGTGTGTGTGTGTGTGTGTGTGTGTGTGTGTGTGTGTGTGTGTGTGTGTGTGTGTGTGTGTGTGTGTGTGTGTGTGTGTGTGTGTGTGTGTGTGTGTGTGTGTGTGTGTGTGTGTGTGTGTGTGTGTGTGTGTGTGTGTGTGTGTGTGTGTGTGTGTGTGTGTGTGCGTGCGCTTTCATGCTTGCGCGCACAAATAGAACTTTTGGATTTAGGATAGATCTTGTGTGTGGCATTTTAATTTTTAAGATATGCTTAGGGGCTTTTCTACCTTTATTGATAGTACAGTAGGTAGACAGGAAACAGGGAGAGACACGGGGAGTGACATGCAGAAAAGATAGTCGGGATCGGGATTCAAACCTGCGACAAGCTGCCAGGCATCAGAGCCTATGTGGCATGCGCCTGGACCGCTAGTCCAGTGGGCGCCCCCCATTTTTATGTTTTATTACAGATAAGTGACAAAAACATATGATACAAGGGGCTCAGACTCAAGCCTGGGTCCTCACACTCACAAGTAGCATATTATGGTCTGTGCACTGACTGGCTGAGCCACCAGGCACCGGTTTTAGGCTTATATTTGATCCTATTCGATCGAACAAGCAACCAGAATTGATCGAACCATAAAAGTTATGCTGATGCCTTTTCAGTAACTTCTACACAGTAGTAACATCCTCAGTGATCCATTCATCCATCTCTGAGCGTGTACAAAATGTAACCAAATGGACCAGGTCCATTTGGTTACAAGCTCAGAGTTAACAGTAGGTTGTCAGTTTGTCCCCCGCCCCCTGTTCTCCAGCTCAGTGGTTCTCAGCCTGTAGGTCAGGACCCCCACATGGTCTCCAGATGACAGTAAAGTGACAATTTAAAATGTTAACACAAAAAGAAAAAGAAAATAATTTAAAGGAAAATTAATGAAATTTAAAAAGACCATTACTGCATCAAAAGTAGTCAACAAACTATACACATACAGTATATTGTCACTGTTGGGCAGAAACCTCGCATCTCCAAGTTTCAAACATGTATGTTCTTTTTCGTAAAGTAAAGCCCTGCTGAATGCTGTTATTTGTACCCTGTATATATATAGAATGTCACAATGCGACATAGCTCTGTTAACTCAATGCTGTACCCCCTCCAACTGTATATATGTTCCCCATTTTCAACTGTTTTATTGTCTCCACCAGCCGAAGGCTGAGGGAGAGTATGTTTTCCCCTCCGTCCGTCCGTCCGTCCGTCCGTGCTTCTATTTGTATTTGTGATACTTGCTTTGGCAATGTAAACGTATGTTTTCTCATGCCAATAAAGCTCCTTTGAATTGAATTGAATTGAAATTGAATTGCTTCACCATACAAGACTGTCGCACAACACTAGTGAAAATAGACGATCTACATGCTTCTAGATCGGCTATTTTCACTATTTAAATCGTTTTTTAAACCGATAAATAAGGAACAAACGGTTTTGGACATACAAGGTTTCCACCCGACAACAGCGATATACTATAGTTTTGAGGGGTCACAGCCTGAAAAGGACGATCGAGAGCCACTGCTCCAGCTGACAGACAAGACAGAGTGTCAGTGGAGGCCACATCACACATGACTGCATAACGGAACAGTCCAAACAACGCAGGAAGTTCATGGCCATGAGGTCACATGGACACACCTCTGACACGTCTCTTGGGGATTTACAACACGCCATGCATAACTGGTTCCAACTGGAATTCTTTGAAAGTTTTTTTTTTTTTTACAAACCCCCTACCCTTTTCCATTGTCAGCCTGACTTTGCCTGACTTTGTTCTGAGTGTACTTTTCAGGAGTAAGAAATGTTATTTCAAGCAAACATTTTGATGTTGTGGTGTTGTTGGCATTACAGTAGGTTGGAGACATTCAGAGCACCCTGCAGCAGTTGGTGGAATATGGAATTGATTTCACTCTCAAGATTGCCACGATGAACTTGCACACAAAGACCATTCTGGCCAGCCATCGTCACGAAAAGGGACCGCCCACTTGTCCCTTTTCAATGCCGTAGCCATCATTGACTCTTGTCTCGAGAGATTGCACAAAGACTGAAGCCGAGGACTTTGACTGTCAAATATTGACATGAATGAAGTCACTTTTTGCATTACATCATGGGTCTTCAAAAGGGGGTCCGGGACCCCTAGGGGGTCTTCAGAGTTACTACAGGGGGGTCCTCCAAATCATTTAGAGATAGAACGTTTTTGTGTCCTTTTTTATATTAACCACTTGAACCCTAGTGTCCATATTCTGAGAACTTGAGCCAAAAATAGCAGATCTACAAGCTCACAACGCCTCACACTGCGAGGTGTTGTGAGCTTGTAGATCGGCTATTTTCGGCAAAGAGCTTTGGCATTGAGGGGAAAAAGAGCAGAATACACACAGTGAAAGGTCAACTTTATTGAGTATTGACGGTTCAAGTGGTTAAATAAATAAAGGTATCTATCTAAATATCTGAAAACAGAAATTGACATGAATAAAAAATACACTGACAATTGTGCTGTCAGACAATGAAGCTACAGTATATGGAATCTATGATAAGGTTGTGGGGGGTCCCTGCTTCATCTCTCTCTCAACTAAGGGGTCCATGCCTGAAAACGTTGAAGACCCCTGCATTACATTATATATAGGGGTGAGGAAATGAAAGGGCCAATTTATATATAAATATATATATATTTTTTTACTCCTGTGTGTTTCAGCAGAAAGACTGAATTTCAAGAATGGAGGAAGGATATGAACTTGACCTGACGTACATCACTGAACGTATCATTGCCGTGTCCTTCCCCCGTGCGTGCTCGGAGGAGATCTACCTGCACAACCTGAAGGATGTCACACGAATGCTCAAGTCCAAACATGCTGACAACTACCTGGTCAGTGCTGGTCCGTGCTTTGCACATGATATCACCTTTGAAGCCACATGTACTGTAAGACAAAGCAGACTGAGGTAGTTAAAGTTCAATCCGTATTGACGATGACCACAATGATAGGCTTTCAAAGAATGTTGGCAAAGTATTCATCAAACAATGTTTGTCCAATCATTCTTCATGATTGATGTAAGCACTTTGGTGCTTGACCGTAATGTCTCTATCTGGTAGCTTTGTATTATCAAAAATATTTTTTTAATGTCTAACTGTGTTGTATTTCTTCTTTAGATTATCAATCTGTCAGAGAAAAGACATGATCTCACCAGAATGAACCCTAAGGTGAGTTTGAAACGAACTGATCAAATAGTTGGATGAGTGAATCAGGACAAATCAATTCCAACAAATCAATACATTTCATCCAAATCTCCTTACTGTATGTCAGACCTATTCTCTCACTGTCGTGATGAATATGGTCAATAGTATTTGACCAATTCTAGATAGCAGCTATGGGATCACGTGACTGTGCATGTTTGATGGACATGGCACTGGCCTTAGATGCATGCCATACAGCAGGGGTTTTCAAAGTGGGTGACGGGGCACCCTGGGGTGCCGCGACGGCAGTCCAGGGGTGCTGCAAGATAATTTGATAGTACAAAGATGCTATTAAAATGGCTATTATATCAACGTTTTCCTCGCAACAAAATCACTCGAATATCGTCATTGTCGGGCAGAAACCTCGTATCTCCAAGTTTCAAATGTTTACGTCTTTTGGTAAAGCAAAGCCCTGCTTCATCATACAAGACTGTCGCACAAAACTAGTGAAAACAGCAGATCTACAAGCACACAACGCCTCGCATCGCGATGCGTTGTGTGCTTGTAGATCTGCTGTTTTCACTAGTTTAGTATATTTTATAGATGATAAATACAAAACGAACGGTTTTGGACATAGGCCTACAAGGTTTCCACCCGAAAACAACGATATGCTATAAATATAAGGTGCTGGGAGTGAAAATTATAATGTAGGGGTGCCTCGGATTAAAACGATATTTATGGGGTGCCCTAAGACAAAAAGGTTTGGGAACCCCTGCCATAGAGAGACATTGTCTTTGTGCGATGCTCATCGAATGCTGTGTTTTTAGACCCTGGACACTGGCTGGCCTGACCTACACGCTCCCCCGCTGGATAAGATCTGCACTATCTGTAAGGCCATGGAGAGTTGGCTCAATGCAGACCCTCTACATGTGGCGGTCATACACTGCAGGGTGAGCATCTGCAGCTTTCACCAAGCTTTGTGTGTAAACTAGGGGTGCAATGGTTCAGTCAGCCCACGGTTCGGTTCCTATCTTGTTTTTTGGCTCACGTTTTCTGTTTGGTTTTGGTACAAAAAGTACAATTTTGAGGTACTTGTACTTTACTTGAGTATTTCAAATTACCAGTACTTTTACTTCTACTCCACTCCAAATATTGTATTTTTACTCCATTACAATTATTTGAAAACTTTAATTACTATACTTTGCAAATATAAATGATTATATTATAAAACATACATGAATCCACTTTAGCCCTTTTACACCTAGGCTATTTGAAAATAGCCGATCTACAAGCTCACAACGTGTCGCATCGCGACGCGTTGTGAGCTTGTAGATCGGCTATTTTCAAACATTTTCTATTTTTACTTTTAGTACTTTAAGTGCATTTTGATGCCAATACTTTTGTACTTTTACTCAAGTAGACTTTGCAGTAAAATATGTGAATACTTTTTCCACCACTGCTAAAATGTATGATTATACATGGGAATATCATCTCATGTATAATCATGTACAAAATAAAAAATGTAATATTATGTATGCCCAACTATTTGTCATCTCCTCTCCTGTCTCTGTCTCATTCCTAGGGTGGTAAAGGTAGAATCGGTGTGGTCATCTCGTCCTTTGTGCATTTCACGGATGTATCTGCCAGGTAATTGCCGCAGCCATGTTCCATATTCTCTCAGCCTCGTCAGAATGACTTGGCTTACTTCCCTTTCTATCTGATGAGGATTTATGAGCGGTCTGTCCTGCTCAAGTGTTTGCAGCCAAGCGTATCAACAGGGATCCGCAGCATATTTTGAGAGGACACATCGTGTCGACCGCAAGCTATCTCATTACTCAACCACTACTGAACCATTTGTCACTTTTAATTCGGGGTCACAGTGAGTCAGAAAGTGAGTCAAAGAAAGGCCATTCCATCCAAAAATCAAAGGAAAACCACACAATTCAACTCATGAATCACCCCTTACAGAATTACATGAATCAGCCTCGATCCATTTTGGTTACAATAATAGCTTATGGGCACAATGTTATTTAATTTGAATGTACCTAAAAAAAACTGAGTTGGTAGAGAAGTTGTGAAATTCCTCATCCCTAAAGTCAAGAATGGTGGTGAACATTTAGAGACATTTAAAGGGAGTTGTGAATTGTAGGGCTTTCGTTCTCCCTTGGTCTTACTGTATGTGCCTAGGTCAGTGGTTCTCAAACTTGTTCTCAATTTTGTGGGGTCCCCAGATGATTAGCATAATGTTAAAAATGGTAAAAAAATATATATCTCACTCAACGGTAAACAAACCTACATAAGTATATACAGGGTATCTGCACATGTAAAAAGTGACAATTAATTTAAACTTTCAAGAACGTTTTAATACCAAACTGGCCAAACTGTCAAATATGAAGTAAGCAAGAGGCGAACATTGTGAAAATAGCAGATCTACGTACTCACAACACCTCGCAGTGCGAGGCGTTGCGAGCATGTAGATCTGCTATTTTCACAATATTTATCTGTGGAACCGAGTCACATTAAATGTAATACCTACAATTCCAAGTGCTTGTCAGGGTGGGGGTCCCCAGTTCAAATATGTTTATTTTGGGGTTCACAGCCTAAAAAGGTTTGAGAACCCCTGGCCTAGCTAGATCCTACCTGCACTCATACTGTAGCCTCAATATGATGGCAACACACATCACACATGTGATAGGAACACACACCGGCCAAGGCTACCCATGTTACACTTCCCCTGTGGTTTGTGCCCGACAGAGGGGGGTTAAACACAGGGTTACAGGGTCGCGGCAGGTAAGGCGAGACTAAAAGATAGAGTAGATAAAGAGGTAGGGGAAGAGATAGACGAAACAAAGAGACTGATTTATGCACTGGAATGGATGATAAAGAGAGAGAATGGAAGAGAGGAGAGAGGGAGACCTCTGTTGAAAAGGCTGCAGCGGCTGTTGGTTTTAGTATTGTCGGAACAGCAGCGCTGTGTACACACTCTGTCCTCCTCTCCCCCCTGTGTGTTTACTTAAGGTTGGCATTGTCTTCCTCTCTGCTGGAATCCCTTGTCTCTCCGCTTACTTTCCCTCCCGTTGCTTCCCTCGGCACACGTGTGTGCGTGTTCTGCATGTGTCTGAGTTTGCCCTAATATATGTTAGGGGTAACGCCGTTCAATTACAGAGGAGCCGAGCGCCTCGTAATCTCCCCGTTGAGTCATAATTGCCACGAGTACTTAATGTGTTTCTCCCTGGATCTCTCAAAGTGCTGATCAGGCGTTGGATCGCTTCGCCATGAGGAAGTACTACGATGACAAGGTGTCGGCCCTGATGACGCCTTCTCAGAAACGGTAAGACCCTAAACACGAGCACGCCCTTTTTACGTTAGCGCCACGGGGGAAAAGTACCACGGCACAGCAAAATAAAGTCCCACGCTACTATCTACGTGTCGAATGACAAGAGTTCTGCTAATCTGTCCTCCATACCTTAGTTTCCTGGCCCGCCATACTCGTCCCGGACTCCACCTGAACCTATACCACAGTCATTGCGTGTATTGGAGTCGTTTGCCTATTTTTCCACTGAAAAGGCCTCTAGTAGACCAGCCATTGTTGGTAATAGTGATGGGAATGGGATCCCATGGTAATCCTATCCCCGTGCATCACAGTGAATCACCATGACTCACACTGAGTGAGGGCTCTTTATGTACAATGACTGTGGGCCAGAGGGTCAAGCTGTTGCTTCACATTTCTTATGACTGCAGTAATTTGGGAGCCAATGCACCCCAAGTAACACACTGTTAATTTAACAGTGAACTACTCTCAAGAGTTAAATTAACACTCGGGACCCTCACAGGTCCATTTTTTAGTTTACGCCCTGTATTTTACTTTGTCATACGATGCTGTCGTGCAGCAAGAATAATCGATCTACAAGCACACAATGCGTAACGTCATATTTCTCCCGAACCCTGGGAAATGGGAATAATTTTAGTGTTTGTTGACATCCATCTGTGTTCTTGTCTCTCAGATACGTTTGGATTCTCAACAGTCTCCTGAGTGGATCAATGAAGATCAACGCTTCACCCTTGTTCCTCCATTGCATCATTCTTCATGGGATCCCAAACTTCGACGTCACTGGAGGTTAAGCTCATGTTGTTTACAAGTGTATAAGGCGCTGCGGCGACACCAATGAAAATGCAATTACTGGCACCGCGAAGAGTGTAGACATCTAGACAAAACCACATGAGTAGTAGCAATAAAAGAAATATAGGCTTATCTGCATTGTGTGATTGCGAGGCTTTGAAGATAGCTCTCTTGCGCTCGCTCTCTCTCTCTCTCTCTCATATACACACGCACGCACGCGTATTACACACACAATCATACACACACATAACTACATACAGACACTTGCATAAACAAAACTCCAGAGAAGAACTGCTTTGTGGTGTCCCAATAAACCCAAGCGAAATCCCCACCCATGTTTCCATATAAACGGTCTTTTCTGCTCATTTCAACTGAGGCAGCAAAGGACTTTCTCACAACAGAAGCTAATCACCTGTCTGTGAACAGTATCATGTGAGAAGCTACACACACAGACCTCCTGTGTACACGAGAGGCCTGCTGAGGACAGAAAAGTCCCTGGAGAAAATGGGTAACACAACATGATAATGTTGGCTCATGTTTCACTATACTATACTCCTATCTAGTATCTTCTGTAGTGTCTGTCCGCAAAGGGATGACAGATGACAGATTGATATGACTGATGGTGAAGCGTTTCATGCACTTCTTCAGTGCATGTAAACATTGTAGAATGATGTAACAAAGTATCCAAGTGGCGACTCAATCGTTTAACCGGAGCTCAGTTAGTCTGAACTTGAAAGACTACTATGTCAGTGGTTCTCAAACTTTTTCATGTGAAGGTCCCCCAAAATGATATTTATTTGGCCACGGAGCCCCATCTCAAAATGTTTAGTTCCAGGGACCACCCAGAAGCAAAATTTGAGTTACAAACGTTTGCTTCGAAAATACATAATTCAAAGATTTGCACACATTTTCACGACTTTTTCAAGCAGATCTACAAGCTCGCAGCGCGGCACTCGGTGCTGCGCTGTGAGCTTGTATATCTGCTATTTTTCACTGGTTAAAGCATTCAATAATTCTAGGCCTAAATGGGTTAAAAAACAACATCTATTAATATCTTAAACCGTAAGCAGCATGAGCCATAGAGGCCACGAAGGGAATTTGTTAGGCTGGGCGGGTTTTGCAATATGTTGTTTTTAAAGTTGTGCAATGTTTTTTTTTAAAGCCGTGCAATATGCTATTTTTACTAACAACACTTGAATGTGCACATAATGATTACTAGTATGTGGTTGACCGTGTCACATCACATGTGACACGGTCAACCACATCACGTCTGTTAAATGCAGCAACACAATAAAGTATATCAGGGGTCTTCAACAGGGCGTCCGGTACTAGGGTTAGGGTTAGGGTTAGGGTTAGGCTAGGGGTCCTCAGACTGCTCAGAGTTACTACAGGGAGTCCTACAAATCTTCGCTTGAATCCTCTTGAACACTAGTATCCTTATTCTGAGAACTTAAGCCAAAAATAGCAGATCTACAAGCTCGAGCTTGTAGATCGGCTATTTTAGGCAAAGGGGTTGGTGTAGAGGGGAAAAAGAGCAGACGATGAAACAATATGGAATCTATGAAAAGGTTGTGGGGTCCCTGCTTCAACTAAGGGGTCCTTGGCCTGAAAACGTTGAAGACCCCTGAAGTATATTATACTGTATCATCATATTGTACCATATCTCTTTTTCAATCCAACAGTATGTCACCCATACCTCAAAGTCTACCAGGGAATGCAGCCAGTGTATTCATCAGGAGTTTAGTAAGTATTCTACAATTTATTTGCATTACTGATCACCCCTCCCCCACACAAATAGCATACATCAGTTTTGACATGACATTGACAGCAATTGGCTGTTCTGCGTGAGTGATGACTTTGTTATCTCCCCACCACCGTGAGTGATCACCACAGATAACCCCTGGTTTCCTGTTTTGTTGCAGTCATATTGGCCCCGGCCACAGAGACAGGGTGTGCATCACCCTGGAACCTGCCCAGCTGCTGAAAGGGGACATCATGGTAGGAAACAGTGATGGAAGAACTACTCACATGTGTTACTCAAGTAAAAGTGTCAATACCGCAGAATGTAGAAATACTCTGTTATTAGTAAAAGTCTGGTATTCAAAGTACAAATGTATTGGCGTCAAAATATACTTTAAAGGAGTAGTTCACCCCCAAAATTACTTTTTTTCCTATTGATTACTCACGCCATGGAGTCTTGAGTTCAATAATATTTTTAGTTTTTTGTCGCATTCCTAAGACAACATTTTTTGGCTAAATGTCTCCGAATATGGACGCGAGGGTTCAAGTGGGTAATATAAAAAAGGAGAATTTTTTTTTCCATCACACAAAGATTTGGAGGACCCCCTGCAGTAATTCTGAGGACCCCCTAAGGGTCCCGGACCCCCTGTTGAAGGGCAAGAACTGCAAGAGCTCCCAATATTAATTTGTGATGAATATTTCCCCAGGTGAAATGCTACCACAAGAGTGAGCTGACGTCAGAGCGCGAGGTGGTTTTCCGGCTGCAGTTCCACACGGGAGCAGTGCAGGGCTACAACCTGATGTTTGAGAAGGAGGACATGGAGAGCGCCAACAAAGGTAGAGACTAGAGAGAGAAGAAACCCCGGGAAAGGAACAGGTCTCAACAGGCTGCTGCACCGTTTACTGCAGCGCTTCCCAAACCTTTCAGCGCGAGACCCAAAAGAGAGATTAGGCATTTAGCCCGGGGACCCAAACTAGTGAAAACAGCTGATCTACAAGCTCACGACGCAGCACGTTGTGAGCTTGTAGATCGGCTGTTTTCACGACTTCAACAATGTATCGACGATGTTCGATATTCACGATGTATCAACATTTGTGTTCTAATTCATGGAATTTCTACAATTTTTCTTTGATTTATTCATGAAATCAATAAAAAAAATCACTTAATTTAGTTTTTAAAAACATGAAAAAAAAAATACCATTCTTTTGGGAATATTTTTTTGTAAATATTTTGAATAATATTAAAAACTAAATGTAGGGGGAAAAAAATAAGGCACCCACTAAAAATGGGTCCCGACCCTGTGTTTGGGAAACAGTGTTTACAGCAGTGTGTCTACCCTGCGCTTGCATAGCAAAGGCTCTCAGTCTGGACCTTATTATATGCTTGGCACTTTGAGGACCCCCCCCCCCCCCCCCCTTGATGTGTAATGCATACTGATGCAGTGGGGAGGGAATCTCGGCGTGCTCGGCTGCTCGCAGACACAACCACGTACATCTTTAATATCTCACTCGTGGCATTCCTGTGTGTTGACATTCCAGATCCCAGATTTCCGGATTACGGGAAAGTGGAGTTGGTCTTCTCAGAGGGCCCGGAGAAAATCCCAGGTATTTTCCCTTTTAACTGGTTACCCTCTCTTTCAACAAAAAAAAAAAAAAGTGACCACTTGAAGTGAAAAGCCAGATGCGCGGTGGCTTCCACCATCCAGCGGAGATTCCTTCGTATCTCCGCACTCTCTCCCCCCCCCCCCCCCCCCTCTCTCACACACACACACACACACACACACACACACACACACACACACACACACACACACACACACACACACACACACACACACACCATCCCCCAACTCCCACCCCGACCCCCTGCTGTGAGGAGGATGTGGAATGCTGCAGACGGGAAATGTAGTGTGAAGTGTGTGCTGACAGAAGAGGTAAAGCAGCACAGCATGCGCTGCCCCTGGGCTCCACAGGAGGGAGACTGTGTGTGTGTGTGTGTGTGTGTGTGGGGGGGGGGGGGGCATTTATCAGATGCTCTTGTCCAGACCTACGTACAAAGTTGGCATAGTGAACCATTTAAACCCACATACCTCTATACCCACAGGGTCTATACTTGGTCCCCTCCTTTTTTCCCCCTCTATGCCAAATCTCTTAGCCGAAAGTAGCCGATCTACAAGCTCACAACATGTCGCACCGCGATGCATTATGCATTATCACACCCACTGTTTTCACAGAACGTTCACCTATTATGACATGCCCAGAATAGGGATGCTAGCATTCATATAGTTAACAAACAAACGGTAAATGTTGAAGAAAAGAAGCGTTATATGCGTTATCTGGCTTACCTAAAATGTTGCTTTCCTTTAACTCACACATACTACATTGAAAATGTACATTTTACACAACATATTGCAAATATTCAAATACTCTTTCTGAAGTGCGAGGTGCAGTAGGAGATGCATTGTAAAGGAGCGGTGGAGATGACGGAGGCGCGCCGTCTCAGGCGACCTTGATCCACGCGAGACACCGCCGAGCGAGACGTAGAGAGCGTTGCGATGGTCGCACGAGCCGACTCAGCGCCGCTAGAAGTTGTAAACCAGGGGGCCAGAATAGTAAATCTTCATCCCCTCGACTTTCATCACCTCTGCGTGGTCCGAGTGAACACAGCGGAGCACTCCTTACCTCCGGTTCAGCCAATCACAATCTGTGGCAAACCACAGGGGCGTGAACCTATTGCAAAAACCGGGGTGCATTCCACTCCTCGCTTCTGAAGTAATTAGCTAATAACTCAAATCATTCACTCTTTGTTGTGCCATTGCTATCGCTAGTGAGGGTAAATGTTGCGTACTTGTGAGGTAGTTTTGTCTTTATTGGTGAAGATTATAAAGATTAATGTTCATTTAAAGACATGCCTACTGTAAACTGCCTGCTTGCCTTGCGTTGCCAAAATAGCTAACTTATAAATTGCTTCATAATAACAATGTTGGTGTGAGAGATTAACAGACAGAATCATTTTACATGCACATACTGTATCATCATCTACACAATGCACTGAGATCTTGTCTCTACAAGGAAACAAAACTGAATGTCACAAGAGAATGTGAAACTTGATGATTTGTGCATGTAAAAAAACAAAAGAAAGATTTTGTTTTCCCATAAACGTTCCTAGTCACGCCAACATTGTTTTTATGAAGCTGTTTTGTTCATAGAGGTGAAACATTAATAAAGATCATTATGTCCATCTAGCCAAAGGGGACAACCCCAGACAGTCCCTCCCACACAACACTAGCCAAAACACCCACAATAGCCAGAAGCAGATCAACGTGGGAGCATAGTGAAAGTGGATACACTTCTTGTTAGCTCCACAGCACACGTGACGTGGCTGTTCAATGATTTACATTTAAAATGATCAAATTAAGCATCCGAATATCGAAATGTTGTTCGGATAGCTGCCTGTGATATGATTACAGGCGTGCCTTGATATTTTTGACGTGTCACCCTCGGGAACAAAACCCTTGAAACGGCTGATCTAATGCAGTGTTTCTCAAAGTGGAATCCAGGGACTCTGTGGTTTCCTTCATGGGGGTCGACATTGACCCATGCAAGTCTGTAACTCTGACAGTATACAAATGCATTAGTACACTGTCAGGGGCAGACCTTGAAATGTAAAAGTTTGAGAAACACTGATCTAATGTGTGTGTGGTTGGTTGCAGGCGCAGAGAGGTGGCAGAATGGAGCCGATGTGATAGTGGACTATAACACAGCCGATCCTCTGACCCGATGGGATTCCTATCAGAACATCTGTGATGGGGAAGGTACAGGCCATATGCTGCGTTATTCACTGCATCACTCACAATGTATCTATAACACCTATGTTATAACATCTATAACATAGGTGTTTTTAGCTCAAGACCCAAACGAGAAATTGTACGTTTGCCCGGGACCCAAGCTAGTGAAAACAGCAGATCTGAAAGCTCACAACGCGCCGTTTCGCACCACGTTGTGAGTTTGTAGATCGGCTATTTTTTTAAATGTATGGAATTTCTCAGATTTATTTCTTCAGGAAATTAATGAAGAAAATCATTGAATTTGTTTTCTAATTCATGACAAATTTAGCTTTTTTGAGAATGTTTTGTGAAAATATTTTGACTAATAAAAAAAAATAAAAATAAATAAATGTAGGAAACAACAAAGGGACCCATGAAAATGTGTCCGCGACCCACAAATGGGTCGTGACCCACTGTTTGGGAAACAGTGATCTATAACAAGGTGCCTCCTTGACCATGCTCACACGGTCGCCATGTTGCTCTCACGTCATACTCCGGGTTTAGAAAGTGTGACACAGAGATGAAGGCAGGTCCGTCGAATGGGCATAGACAGACACTGGAGTTGTTTGGTCTGTCTCTGTTTGTGTCTGTATCTTCTTCCGTCTGTATGTCTCTCTGTCTTGTCTCTCTTTCTAACACACTTAAACACACCATCTGTAACTGTGTAGCTTATACAATAGGTTCAGTATCCACTTGAGCCCTAGTCTGAGCCCTGTTTTATGATTTGTCTTGTGATGGTGTCCTCAAAGAAAATAGCTGATCTGCAAGCTCACGATGCTTCACAACGCAAGCTTGGCCAGCATGTTGAAAGTTCTTTGGTCAACTTGCCTCCATAGCATTGGGACCGCTGCATGACGACAGTAGAAAGCTTTGGCTTACTCCATTATGTTATCATTTTAGTCAAAGACTGTTCATTCCCTCATAACGGTGGACCTGTATTCTCAGGGAGGATAGCACAGGATAGCTCCTCCCACAGGATCGTTGTGGCTAGCCTAGGACAGCCATTTCCAATTTGTTTTTACGTTGGATAAATAACAGCGCTGTTGCATAGTGAAAGATAAAGTTAGGGGATGTGTGTGTGTGTGTGTGTGTGTGTGTGTGTGTGTGTGTGTGTGTGTGTGTGTGTGTGTGTGTGTGTGTGTGTGTGTGTGTGTGTGTGTGTGTGTGTGTGTGTGTGTGTGTGTGTGTGTGTGTGTGTGTGTGTGTGTGTGTGTGTGTGTGTGTGTGTGTGTGTGTGTGTGTGTGTGTGTGTCCGCGCGCGAATGTGTGTGTGTTGTGTGTGGACGCGTGTCTATTTCTTTGTCTGTCTGTCTGTCTGTTTGTCTGTCTGTCTGTCTGTCTGTCTGTATGAGTGTGTGTGAGTGAGTGAGAGAGAAGAGTGGGTAGTTCCCCAGATATTTAGTTTTGTTGTTGTATGTAATGAATGGCCTTGCATTAACCATCCCACACACACGCATGCGCGCACATACACTACACACACACACACACACACACACACACACACACACACACACACACACACACACACACACACACACACACTCACTAAAGCCTGCACGTAGACATGAGCACACCAGCAGATATGGCACACAGTCAGTCACACACTGTCTTTACACACAGTCACCCTGTCTGTCAGGGCGTCCCATCCTAGTTGTGGTCGCCGCGCTCCCAAATCTCTCCGCTCGGCCGCGGAATTCACAACAACCTCCCAGAATAGCGCTGCGTGGTGGTGACATTAAAACACAGTTCCACCCATTCCCAGTGTTCACTCTGAGCGCTTTCACCACTCTCCACTTCACAAAACTCATCATGAAAATGAGCTGCTTGCCTTTTCCCATTTTTAATTGCCCGAGACGGCATTATTATAGAGTTTACTGCACGTTTAGGGCGCAATACTGAAAGAAACTAAAACAACTGAGATTTAAGACGAATCCATCAAAGGAACCCGACGGCATCCATGATAAAACTCTTTATTTATCTGTATTTATTTTTCTTTTTTCTTTGTTCTCGTGGTATTATTTGTGGGATATTTACAGTCTTGTTTTCTCGTGTAAACACTAGATTTCAGAGGGGAAGGGACTGGAAGCTCTGGTGGAATTCTACATCTACTTACCAGTCCCCAGGGATGTGCAGATAATGTTAGAGAGGCAGGGGCTGAAATGTCTAAAAGGGCATTTTGGTGAAAATAGCAGACCTCCAAGCTCACAACGCGTCGCGACGCCTTGTGTACTTGGAGGTCGGCTATTTTCAGTTCTTGATACCACACTGAACTATAGCATAATCAAGTCAATACTGGAGATGTGCCTAACAGATTTCTACGCAGAGATAGAGGGCAATTCTTTCAACATGAGATGCTGCATTCAAGTTCAGGAGAGATTGGTCAAGGCGATATTCTCTTGAATGCTGCCTTCAGGTATGGCATGGAAAGGAGGGCATTTTCGTTAAATTTTCGAAATACTAGCGGACCTCGTGTAGAGCCCTGGGGGACCCCAGCCAACTAAGTATATAGTGTTTAGGTGGTTAAAGGCTTTACTTGTGAAAACGAACACATAATGAATGGGGTGTCAGTGAAGCATGGCTGGTCATGTCTCAATGAAGTGACCCCTCTAGACTCTATTCATTTATACTCATTGACTGGCCTAATGAAACGGCTTTCTGCCTGGATTGTGCATGTCTCTGTGTGCTTCCAGTGAGTCACAGCGGACCCGTGTGTTGCAGGCCAGTTGGATTAATGAGGAATGTTCCCCAGGGGGGCCGTCTGCTGTACAGCGGCAGGGGCGTCACAAGGGTGGGACTGAGTTACCAGGGCCCAAGGTGGAGGGGCCTTAATTATTTTATAGCTATTTAGCTATTGAAAAATAGCAGATATACAAGCTCACAGCGTGCCGCGCTGCGAGCTTGTAGATCTGCTATTTTTGAAAAGTCGTGAAAATGCGTGCAAATCTTTGAATATATGTATTTTTTAAGCCAACATTTGTAACTCAAATTTTGCCTCTGTGGGAGGGGGGGGTCCCTGGAACTGAATATTTTGAGATGGGGGGTCCGTGGCCAAATACACATCAAAAAGTTTGAGCACCACTGACATAGAAACATAGTTTTTTTTTCAAAAAACCTTAGAAGGATTTGAAATATTGAAAGATTTTCAAGATTTTTCACAAATAGCAGATCTACAAGCTCGCATATCTGCTATTTTTCAACTGTTAAAGCACAGGGGCCCCACAGTGAATCCTTGTACCCAGGGCCCAGGATTTGGTGCGACACCCCTGTACAGCGGAAGCACACACAGAAGCCATGGACTGAGGAAAGCATGGATGATCATTAAGCTTGTGACTCACTAGTTCTGGCGTACAGGAAAAACTGTTTGGGTTGTACCGTCCTCCATGCTGTGGTATTGGGAGGAGATCTGGGCATTTACTAATCCAGCAACAGTGAAAGGTTGTTTGATGAAAGGCTATGTTTAGGTTGTGCGTTTTTTGTGGGTGATTTATTGATTCAGTCATTGGTTAAGACAATTGAATTGAAATGTGCTGGATAAACCACGATTTATTTATACTTTGTTGTAAGACCGCTGCTCACGGAAAAGAACCGATATTCAACTAAAGCAACAGGGTTGTACAACGAAGTATAGATTCGACTTTAACCATCCTCTGGGCAACAAAAACTGCTGAAACAATTGTTGAACCCCGTCATTGATGTGAGTGCACATCTGTTTCCATGCTGGTGTTGTGCACGAGGTTGGCAGGCATGTAATTTCACGATACCCACGAGAGCGAGCAAAACAACCTGGTCGACCGCGTTTCATAAAAATGGCCCAGAGCTACAAGTAGAAGGCAGAATCGCTCTAATTAAAAAGTGTCTTTACAGTGTGAAAGAGTCTGGAGTGGAGGAATGTTGTTTTCATCCTCTGATCCTCTCTTGGCCTTTCATTCCCTCTTGTTTCGCCTCTTTCCATCCCCTGACAGGGTAGTCCCCTGATACACTGCAAGAGAGTCGGGTTACAGCTTTAGGGCCCGCCCTCAGCCCTAAGCCCCACCCTACTTGTTTACATTCCTCTGCCCATATTTGGAGAACTCGAGCCCCCCCCTCCCACACCCAGCCTTGTGAGGAGTGCAAACATTCTCACCTTCTTAGTGCTGGGAGAGAGAGTAAGCAGGGTCAATTCATGCAAACTGTTTTAGATTGACTTGACCCTGACTGGGTCTGGATGAAGGCCACATGGCTCTTAACTTCCTTATGTGACTGCACATCTCCTCCTCCTCCTCCTCTTCATCTCTTGTTTTGCTGAAGACTAGTTGTCTCGTGGACGTTTACCTGGCAGGGAAGACGAAGGTAAGGGCTATGGCTGGCTGCAATTTCTTTTCTTCAAGGAGACAGTCAGGGGGGCTGTGAGGGGGAAATGAGTGAGGGGGAGGGGAGACAACTGATAGAGGCGGGAGGTTGACGAGAGAGAGAGAGAGAGAGAGAGAGAGAGAGAGAGAGAGAGAGAGAGAGAGAGAGAGAGAGAGAGAGAGAGAGAGAGAGAGAGAGAGAGAGAGAGAGAGAGAGAGAGAGAGAGAGAGAGAGAGAGAGAGAGAGAGAGAGAGAGAGAGAGAGAGAGAGAGAGAGAGAGAGAGAGAGAGAGAGAGAGAGAGACTGCAGAAAAGAGGAGTCAGACATCTGTCTCAAGAAGTGTTAGCACCTTGCCACAGTTGCCAGGAGGAATGTTGTAAGGGGGATTTGTTGGAATACTCCTGGGGGATCTGTCCTTCGTGGGTCACACTTGGGGGGGCCCCTGAGCCAGAGCTGTACACGGCCGGATGTGTGTTTCC
This sequence comes from Nannobrachium achirus, assembly GCF_963921795.1. Classification (NCBI taxonomy): domain Eukaryota; kingdom Metazoa; phylum Chordata; class Actinopteri; order Myctophiformes; family Myctophidae; genus Nannobrachium; species Nannobrachium achirus. Next base: position 34,563,696 of record NC_137814.1, read on the forward strand.
CCTGCTAACACAGACAGCGTGCTGGTGTGAGTGAGAGTAGGGGGCAACCAGCGGCAGAGGAGGAGGGAGTTCTTTTTTTTTTATCATGCGTGTCTGGTATTCGGATCCTCCACTCATGGTTTGACTGAAAGGCAAGTACTTAGCGTGGTGGAATCACAGGGGTCATGTTCCAGCTCTCTTTTGTTGAGGCACAGGGAGAGTGACAGTGAAAGCAACAGCATTTCTTACTCAAGCCCGAGTTGTACTTGGTTGCACGTCGTGTCACGCACCAGAAATAGCAGATCTACAAGCTCACAGTGCATTGCTGCATGACACATTGTGAGCTTGTTAGATCTGCTGTTTTTGGTGCGCAAAACCGGCGCCCAACTAAGTATAAATCAGTTGGCACAGGTCTTTAGCTTGCACTTTGAGTGCAAGCAAAGAGTGTGCTTATTCAGTGCCTTTATTTTGTGTAAGTAGATCTGTTTTATACTCAATCTTTGGAGTCTGCCGTGAAGTGATTGATTGCACGGTGCGCTGAACCTCACCGACCTGCATATTGTATTTATTTATTTTATTATCCTGCCTCAGGGATTAAGGAGGTTGTTTAGACATATGCTGGAGGTCAAGGGGGCGACGGAGGGAGCAGGGTGGCTTATTAATCACATCAGGGTGAGGAATGCAGAGGTCAAACGCCGAAGATCAATGGCCCTCTGACTCTCAGAATGGCAGACGCATGGCTCTCTGTCTGACTTATGTAACCTGAACATGCGCTGCACCTTTTGTCTGCTGCACAAACACTACAGACAGCACCAGCACCTTGCCAGGTGGAAGAGATAGAGTGAGAGGTGCTCGGGGCAAGATGCCCAGTTAGAAATGTAATATTGTCCATTTTTACACTCTCAGGGTTAAATTAACATCCATTTGCTGTGTTGGGGAAGGTTAGGTGCTTTGGTTTGTGCTTTTTGGGTGTGTCTCATCACAAAGAATGACAGTACAAGCTTTTGTAGGTACTGGAGTAGCCTACACATTTAGATGCCACACTGCATCAGTGGTGGCATCGCTGACATCATTTCCTCCTCTTTTCAATTAGTAACGAGGTAGATAACGTTATCTCTGCTTGTTGTTTCATGTCTAATCTGAAATGTCTGTCATTATGTTGTTAGTCTGTTTTCAGCGTGTGTGTGTGTGTGTGTGTGTGTGTGTGTGTGTGTGTGTGTGTGTGTGTGTGTGTGTGTGTGTGTGTGTGTGTGTGTGTGTGTGTGTGTGTGTGTGTGTGTGTGTGTGTGTGTGTGTGTGTGTGTGTGTGTGTGTGTGTGTGTGTGTGTGTCTACATTTATTATTACGTCTACGTTTCTGTGTATTAATTCCGTGTCACTTGAGTCTGTGAATGAGGCTGTGTTGCTGTCCTGTTTGTGGGTTAACATACCTGTGTGTTTGAATGTAGATTGTAGTTGTGCAGTGTTTTGTTCGTGTTTGTCTGCGTGTGTGTGTGTTTGTGTGTGAAAATGTGTTTTTGTGTGTATGTGTGTCCATACCGGCTGACCGTATGAAGCGCTGCGTCTCTTGTCATTGCAGTGCCACATTCTCACGGTCTAACCCAGGACAAAGTGCCCACTGCCAACAAGAGGAGCCCTAACGGCGGTGTGTCCACGCTGGGTCGAGGGGCGCGCACCACCTCCACCACCTCTAGCCCCGACCACAGCGACCACGCGCTCTCCGCCAGCAGTGACTCGGGCCTCTCCAGCACTTCTCTGTGGACAGACAGACCCGCTGCGCCCGTCACCACCAACAACCACACCAACACCATCACCAGGCAGCCCAGCCAGGGTCCCAGCCGCCAGGAGAAGGCCCAGCTCAAGCGCCTCCTGAGCGGCTTTGGTCTGGAGGACGCCTCCCTGGAGGAGATGGAGGATCATGGCGGCACCGGGCCGGGCGTTCGGAGGTTAGTGCCCGCCCAGGTGCACGTCAACGGGGACCCCCGCCCCCGGGAGAGGGAAACGGACATCCTGGACGACGAGGTCATGACGGGTCACGACCTGCACAGCGTGGACAGCCTGGGGACGTTGTCGTCCTCCTGCCACAAGAGCAGCCAGAACTCCCTGCTGTCGGACGGCTTCGGGAGCCCCGGCGTCGAGGAGCAACAGCAACCCCCGAATCAGCACCAGCATCACCTCCTCCACCACCCCGCCCCGGCCACCATGGAAGACTACGAGAGGGCCTACACCGAGGCTAGAAGGGGCTGCCTCGGCCCGCGGAGCAACTCCGTGGCCTCCTCCGCCCCCAGCAGCACTTCATTGCCCAAGCAGCAGGTGTACAGGCAGGGCAGCTACTCAACGCAGACCTGGGTCCGCCAGCAGCAGATGGTGGCTGCTCAGCAGTTCGCCTACATGCCCGAGGAGGGCGACGACGCAGAGAGGTATCCGGCCGGCAAGCAAGCAAGCAGCCCGCCCAAGCCGGGCCCCCCCACAGAGCCACTCCGCCCGGCTCGGGAGACCCTGGACGCCCAGAGGAACGCGGCGCCTCTCGGCGAGCAGCTGCAGACCGACAGCAGCAACAAGCGGGACGAGGAGTTCAAATCTCTGACGGTGGACATCGACAACTCCATTGACCAGCTCAACCAGCTGATCATGGACCTGGATCCCACCTTCGTGCCGGTTCCGAGCCGCGCCGGCTCGGTCAAGAGGAATGGCGGGTCGCACATGAACGGTTCGGCCACCAAATGCTCCAACGGCGTCAATCACAGACTGAATGATAACAGTACAGCCGCCCTGCAAAACACACAGCAGCCAGGTAAGATAGACAGAGAGACATCTGGGTGTGGTGGTGGTGGTGGTGGTGGTGGTGTGGTGTCCTTTGTGGGAAGTGTAATGTGTAAGGTTATGTGATCATAAGATGCCATGAAGTGTGGTTTCAATGGAATTGCTGGTGTCAATTAGCTTGGTGGTAAGCAAGGTCTGATGACTGTGATTTGTGCTTTTGTCAACTAAACATTGTAAGAAAGGATATAATTGTTTACTAATAATAACACATATGTTGTATTATGGAACTACGATCAGTTCTTCCGTCTTCACCTCTGATGACTCACAGCATGAACTCTTTCCTCTATAAGTACAGAGTTAACTTCACCAAAGCACGCCTTCGCTCCGTCCCCCTCTCCCACCTGGCTGAGTGTTTAGTTGGGCTGAAATAGCAGGGTTGCTGCCAGGTTTTTCAGATGTTTTCAGCATGTTTCTGAGGAAAAGAGTGCCGTTGAGGCTTGTCTGTCTCCAGCTATCTGATTCGGGGATAAGTGCAGAACATGAAGGGAAGCGAGAGCAGCAGATGTCATCAGCCTTTCTGAACACTGCTCTCTTATCGCTTGATGTATTTAAGGAGAACACAGGAATACTGCTGATGTGGTGCTCTTTTTTTGTGGTTATGTGGTATTTATTAACCACATAATAAACCCTATATACTGTTGATCGAGGTCCCCCAGGGGTCTATACTTAAAGGGGCGGCTGCCTCTCAGGAGGTCGAGGGGCCGCTTGGTAAACGATTGGTTCCCAGTTCGATCCCGGGCTCCCCCGGAGTTAAGTGCCTAAGTGTCCTTGAGGCTTGAGCAATACACTGAACCCCCTAATATCCGCTATATAAATTAAAAGCAACATTTACTTGGTCACCATCCCTTTTTTCCCTCTACACACCAAATCTCTTGGCTGAAAGTAGCTGAATTACAAGCTTAGACGTTGTTGGCTTGTAGATATGCGATTTTCTCCGTATTATCGGAAGTTTCTGTTATGACATGCTCAGAATAGGGACCATATTGTTCAGATGGTTAAGAAGAACACAGTAATACTGCTGATGTGGTTTCATTCTGGAACTGGTACATCTTTTTGGGGGTCTGTGTATACTTCTCATTGTGTATACTTCTAATGTCAACAGAAAACCATTTTTTACATTTTTTCATTGGGGTGTTTTGACTGTATGTGTGAGCCCTCCCTGCCTTTGACATACATTTGGCAGCCTCCAAAATCTTGTAGTTTTCCAAGAAAAATAATATTTCACTAATGCTTAAAGGCTGTTCTTTTTATCCAATATGCATCTTCGCCTGTAAGACATTACCAGAATAGAACACATTGATAAGTATTGCACTCTTATTGGAAAGTGCAAGTTGTCACCAATATTGTGAGTTCTGATTGTGTCATTCTTGTGGGGTTTTTTTGTATGATTTTTGGAGCTGTGTGAAACACAGGCTCCCTATACGTGGCCGTGTGGGTCTGTGTGTGTGTGTGTGTGTGTCTGTCTGTCTGTCTGTGTGTGTGTATGTAGCCTGAACTTCCTAAACTTCGGCACGCCACTAGTCCCACAGTTTTGCCACCACACACTCGCGCCATATGTCAAATCGACCGGCTTACTCGGGAATCGTGGGCTATTACTTTTCTAAGAGAAAGGTTCTATAGTTTAATTGATATTAATTTATTAGTGAATTAATTTTCCCCATTGACTTATAATGGGAATTGCAAAAACTCACATTCAATTATTTGTCTCTCGCAAACCATAGGGGCTAGAGTTTCAAGACTTGGAGAGGAGGTTCATAATGATTTCAAGGATTAAATAAAAAATAATTGTGTCATTTGGCCGCATGGTGGCGCCATAACACCCCACTTTACGTTTTGGCCTGTAACTCTTGAACCGTAGGTCGGAAAATTAAAATCACACCCGTGTGAAGTGGAGCTGTGTGTGTGTGTGTGTGTGTGTGTGTGTGTGTGTGTGTGTGTGTGTGTGTGTGTGTGTGTGTGTGTGTGTGTGTGTGTGTGTGTGTGTGTGTGTGTGTGTGTGTGTGTGTGTGTGTGTGTGTGTGTGTAGATCATGTGTACCGATTTTTGTGACATTTGAAGAAAATATGTAGGAAAAGGAGCAAAAAGTGTGTTTTGGAGAAAATTCAAGATGGCGGAAAATCTATCCTGGCGCAAATGGGCGTGGCCTATATGGGGAGATGCGTCTTGACCCAAGGAATCCAGGGAAAAAAGATCCAGGGAAAAAAGAACTCTTGAACCGATCTACGGTTCAAGAGTTACGGGGCAAAACGTAAAGTGGGCCGTTATAGCGCCACCATGAGGTCGAGTGATGTAATTATTTTTCGATTCATTCTTAAAATCATTATGAATCTCCTCTCCGAGGTTTGAAACTGTAGCTCGTATGGTTTACGAGAGAAAAATACTTGAAAGTGATTTCTTGCATTGTCCCATTATAAGTCAATGGGGACAATTAAGCGTTGTTTTTTGTCGATTACGTCGGCATGGTAAGGCGGATCGGAACGAAAGGTAATAGAACACCATTCCCGGCCGAGCCGCACATTTTGATGTATATATTGCGCGAGTGGCGTAAATGGTGCGGCACTAGTTACGCGCCGAAGTCAGGCTACATACACACAGACACACAGACACACAGACAGACACACACACAGACCCACACAGCCACGTATAGGGAGCTGCACACAGCTCCAAAAATATTTTTTCCCTGGATTCCTTGGGTCATGACGCATCTCCCCATATAGGCCACGCCCATTTGCGCCATGATAGATTTTCCGCCATCTTGAATTTTCTCCAAAACACACTTTTTGCTCCTTTTCCTACATATTTTCTTCAAATGTCACAAAAATCGGTACACATGAACCACACACACACACACACACACACACACACACACACACACACACACACACACACACACACAGCTCCACTTCACACGGGTGTGATTTTTTAAATAACACCAGTAAGACTCCCTAATCGGAGATAAGCGACCGTCAGGTCGCAGCATGATTTTAGGGCAAAATGTGTAGGAGCAGTGTCCAAAAAAGTGTTTGAAGAAATTTTCCTGATGTTGGCGCTATATGGGAGAGATCCATGTTGATGACATGAGTGTAGACACAGGGTACCCGCGGATCTTGAAAAGCATTGAAAAGTATTGAATTTAGTTTTGCTAATTCAAGGCCTTAAAATGTCTTAAAAAGTATGGAATAGTGTGAGTGGGGGTATTGAATTTTATCTGGGGCAGAATGAATAAACGTGTCGCCAACAGACTATTAGTTGCGTTTCACTCCGCAGTTTTTTATTCCTGGTTGCCGTCCGACGTAATCCATCTCTCGCTGCCGCTGGTTTTGAGACGCGCTGTCTGCACACACAGCCCAGAGCGTGTTGGCGACACACACTGTGTGTGTGTGTGTGTGTGTGTGTGTGTGTGTGTGTGTGTGTGTGTGTGTTTGCTCGCACGCTCGGCGCACGCAGCAGTCTCACACAGAGAGAATGCTCGTCTCTACTCGGTGCTCGTTGTTGCGTTATTGTCGTCGTTATTTATGTAAGCTAAAGACTCGTCAGTCGCCAGGATGGCATGTGTGGAACCGTCGCAACCCGTTTCGATTGTAAACAAAACGCAGTGCTGTTTGGACGTACTATGGAGAGTCCAATGAACAAAGACAGGACAGCCACCAAACTGTTAGCTGTGCCAACAAAAGGAGCTAACGGAGCTAACACGACCAACTTATTATCAAAGCACCTCCGTCCAGGACAGACATGTCGACCTATAAAAAGGCCTACAAAGAATTACAATGAGAACTAACTTGAAGCATTTAACTCCGCACAAGACACAAGCCCACAGCCCAGTAACTTGATGAGTGTGTTGTCGTCCTGTTAGCGATGTTAGCGATGCGACCTGGCGTTTCCCAAGGAACCTAAGCACAACGGTGGGGGCCAGTGGTGGGCAAGGAGGTAGTGACTATGGTCAGAAAGAAATTAATTTAGATGCTGTTGTGCTTCTGCTTCACAACGTTACTTTTATGTGTATCCTACTTTGGTTTGTTCCTTGTTATTTTAAAGGCCTGATTCAAAGAGAAAAATAAATGTTCATAAAAAAACAATCAAAAGAATGTAGGCTACAATTTTCATTTTGAATTGAACTTACAGTAAATGCCCTTTGAATGTGTGACTAGTATGATCTCAGGCTTTTGAATTGCAAAACCTCAAGAGCATTGTTTTCATTCATGTTTTATTTGGAAATGTTCATTCAACACTGTCAACATGCTTTGCAAAAGGTAGTTGTTACTATGAAAATACAGATTACACAGCCTTATTTGTACTTAGAATGTGAAAACATCAAAGGCAGGCCTTTTAAAAAGTGCACTACCATATACCTCAAGAAGTTCTGTATTTTTCTTAAAATAAAGATTTACATTTTTGCACTAAATTCACCGAGGTTGCGTGGTATCGAAAATGGTATCGAGTATCGATTTTTTCCCCGGAATATTGTGTCAAAGTTAGAAATTGAGTATCATGACAAGCCTAATATGCCAGTCTCTCCAAAAGGATGCAGCCGGTTTTTCAGAACAGGCAGAGAACAGTGCAGGGACCAAAATGGCAACACTTATAACAAAGTCTAACTCAACGAGGATACGGGCAAAGGACAAGAGAGGAGATCTTAGCCATAGATGGTGAAATTGATAAGGCAGTTGAGCTACGACACATGTCATGAAGGAAATCGTGTCCATGTAATAATTGTGACAGGCCTCTCCCCCCTCTCTCCATCCTCGCTGATCTCTCTGGTAGAAATGAAATACAGCGTATAGATTGTTAATTGTTAAGATTGCTGTTACTAAAATTAATTGAGAGAGATGTTTTCCTTTTGGATTTAAAAGGTCAAAGTTACAGTGAAGGTCAATATTTGCCCACATAATTGTTGAAGAGACCGGAATAAGAATATTGGTTGGCCAGGTTTGCATGTGCATTTGATTATTCCTACTGTATATGTGGTAGCTTTTTACTGACACTCTGCTTTGCCACAGACAAACACTGCTTTGTCTCTGATTTATGAATGTGGCCTTACATTTGTCAATTCCTTTGCCGCGGTAATGGTATTGAATTTGTCATTTTAGAGGTATTAAAAAGCCTTAAAAAGTATTGAATTTGTACTTGGGAAATGTGCAGATACCCTGTGTAGACATATTGTGTACCGATTTGCATGATTTTAGGGCAAAATCTGTAGGAGCAGTGTCCAAAAATGTGTTTGAAGAAATTGTCCTGATGGTGGCGCTATATGGGACAGATCCATGTTGAAGACATGAGTGTAGACCAACTGTGTACCGATTTGCGTGATTTTAGGTCAAAATTTGTAGGAGCAGTGTCCAAAAATTAGTTTTGCAAGAATCAACCTCATGGTGGCGCTAGAAGAGGGTCATGTGAAAACTTAGGTTGTGGTTTGGCAGGCAAGGAGTGTGTGTGCAAAATTTGGCATGGATAGGGGGCAACGGTTGCGGAGATATGAGCAGGGCAAAAGTGTGATGTGTGACAGACTGACAGACTGACTGACGGACAGCTGGTCGAGGTTTTGATAGTAACAACCAGCATACCCAACCGAGTTATATCCACTTGTATTGTAACTGAGTTAAACTGATACCTTGTTCAAGAGCACTAGCCATGGTTTTGAAAAGCTGTGCTAAGGAATTCAAGGAATGTTTGTTGCCTTTCTTTAATGGTTGGTCTCCTTCTAGCAATAAGCTTTCCCAGAAGTTGCTCTTGTGGAGGATTAAGAAGTTTCACAATCTTATTTCAGTGGTTACACTATAAAGGTAACTTTATCCATGTCATTGTTTACACATGAGGTAATATTTGATGGCTATCTCTTTTCCCAAGATACTACAGACATCCATTATTATGGTCTTTTTTAGGATTACAACAAGCTTGGCTCGGGTTTGCAGGTTAAGACTTCATTGGGTAATAGACTCAAATATAGCTGGCACGGTGGCACTCGACTGTTCCTCCATTTTGTTTTTACCTGGAGCTTAGTAAGGTAGAGCAGAGAGCGAGAGAGATCTATCTGATGGATGTCAGTGGTGTGTGAATCACACACTTCAATATGTACCTGAGCTTGCCTTGGGGGGATGGGGCATGAAGAATACAGGGAGGGTTTGAGGAATTTCCAACAGAGGAACAAGCGCGCCCTGAGGCAAAGCATTTTCCGTCCGATTCCAAAGGCGTACCTGTCTGTGCATATCAACGACACCGAGAGAGCCATTCCAAGAAACAAGCACCGGAGGCTGGGACGTGCCTCTAAGGTTGAATGTTGCTGTGAAGATCAGGGGACTTCAACAGGGGGCCCGGCACCCCTAGGGGGTCCTCAGAGTTACTACAGGGGGTCCTCCAAATCTTTGTGTGATAGAAACCTTTTTTGTCTCCTTTTTTATATTAACCACTTGAACCATAGCGTCCATATTCAGAGAACTTTAGCCAAAAATAGCAGATCTACAAGCTCGTGAGCTTGTAGATCGGCTATTTTCGGCAAAGAGCTTTGGTGTAGAGGGGAAGAAGAGCAGACTTAGTACAGAGTGAAAGGTCAAGTTTTTTGGAGCGGTGAAAGCGCTCCCAATAGACAGGTATGTCTGTGGCTGGCTATGTGGCTATGTGGCTGGCTATGTGGCTATGTGGCTGGCTATGTCTGTAGCCTGGCAATACCTTAAGTGGCCACACAAGTTAAAGGAGGGGCGCTGTTGTGCAGGCACACACACACACACACACACACACACACACACACACACGGTATAGCTGCTCAGATTCACCGCTCCACTTCGAACCGAGGTTTGATTTTTTTAAGTATTGAAGGTTAAAGTGGATATCTGAAAACACAAATTGACATGGTTCCAAAATACACTGATGATTGTGCTGTCAAAAGATGAAACTACATGGAAACGGGTTGTGTGGGGGTCCCTGCTTCATCTCTCTCTCTCTCTCTCAACATAAGGGCTCCTTTGCCTGAAAACGTTGAAGACCCCTGGTGAAGAGAATTGTGGCCCAGGCTCATTCTGCCTGATTGTGCCACCACACGCAGCAACTCGGGTGTACAGGACAAGTGATTTATAAGACGGGGGACTGTTTTGAATTTATGGATGACGCATCAGTGTTAATCAGATGTACGTTTATCTTGGCACCTGCCGCTGCTTTGTGGTGAATGTTGGCTCCTACAGCAGTGTAACTCCATACAGTAATCAAGCCTACTTGGTTGTGTTGCTTTGTTGCATACTTAACTGTACCTTGCATGGTGATGTGTTGCCAAACATACGACTTGTGGATTCTTGACTCATTATTGTATCGTATTTTTTCATCCAGTTCTACTAGTATGCTTCAAATTAGTGTCTGTATGTTTGTTTGAATCCTTTTAAAATGCCCCTTAGTGCAGTTGGCAAGTGAATAGAGGGATGATTGTGAGAGCGAGGTTTTAAGTTGTGTCAGAGATCTGAGAACTTGGGTTGATAAATAGCATAGATAAGATGGTGGCCCCCATAGGTGCCAAAAGGGGCTCACAGGATGTGGCTCTCCAGAGGGATTCAGATAGTGACATTTATAAACATTTAAGAGAGCTGTTATGAATGTGCAATGAATGACCACTGAGCAACCGTATAGCCTATTGTATTTCTCATTTAAAATGTTACAGGTGAAGACAAGATCACACATCCTGTTCTGGAGAGTCTGATTTCAGGAAAAGTGACTTAAGATTCCTTTTGAGTTACATTTGAGTGGCTCTTTTCAACCATGAAGGAATAACCTTTCGACCAGAAGTCCAGAACCTTTCCTGAGACCATCCACAACCCTTGAAGTTCTGTGATAGTTTTTTTGTTTTTGTTTCTATTATCAGCAGAACTATAACCAGAGCTGCCCCTGAAGTGACACTTTTGGAAAGTATAGGTTCTGGGTTAGTACTACCGTATTTGTCCTGAGCAGTGCCCACATTTGGTTCTGAGAACTGAGCGCGGGAACAACTCTGCAACCCATGAAATACGTAGCACAGCATTGGCAGGTTCACTTTGTTCTTGCAGTTGAAAAGAGCCAATAGTTACACAGTTTATATAGATGAGATGTGACAGAGGTGAGTAGTTAGAGTCATTGGGAGTGTTCCGCAACTATGAGCCCCCCCAGGGGTGTCGCACCAAATTCTGGGCCCTGGCGTACAAGGATTCACTTCAATTATTTTGTGCTTTAACTATTGAAAAATAGCAGATATACAAGCTCACAGCGCGGCACCGAGTGCCGCGCTGCGAGCTTGTAGATCTGCTATTTTTGAAAGATCTGTGAAAATTTGTGCAAGGTTTTTTGAAAAACCTATGTTTCTATGTCAGTGGTGCTCAAACGTTTTCATGTGAAGGACCCCCAAAATGATATGTATTTGACACGGACCCCCATCTCAAAATATTTAGTTCCAGAGACCCCTCGAAAGCAAAGTTTGAGTGAGAACTGAGCCTGAGAGTTGTGTGCGGGAACAACTCCGCAAACCATGAAATACGTAGCACAGCATTGGCAGGTTCACTTTGTTCTTGCAGTTGAAAAGAGCCAATAGTTACACAGTTTATATAGATGAGATGTGACAGAGGTGAGTAGTTAGAGTCATTAGGAGTGTTCCGCTGTCTCTCATCTCATAATGACAGGGCCATTCAGAGTCAGGCCTCCTCAATGAACTCAACAAGTCCCTGGATGTCCTGCTCACACCTCCCACCCACACGCGCACAAAAGACACACGCTGGGCCTCACGCACACACAAACTCACTTGTTATCAGTCTGCTGCATACATGCTGAGCAGTGGTGTGAAGTAACTAAGTACATTTACTCAAGTTTTGTACTTAAGTACCAATTTTTGGGTGTTTCTTTACTTCACTGGAGTATTTCCAATTGTCTGTACTTTTACTTCAAATACTGTACTTTTACTCCACTATAATTGTTTTTAAACTTTAGTTACGTGTTACTTACTGTAGATTTTGATTATTATTACAAAACATGCTGTATATTAAACACTTCAGCCCTATACATTTCGCCCTTTGAAAATAGCCGATCTACAAGCTGACAATGCGATGCTTGTAGATCTGCCATATTCAAAAGATTTTGACATGTTTTTTGTTTTGTTTTTTTCCGGGACATTCTGCATAAAGTACTTTAATGCCAATACTTTTGTACTTTTACTCAGGTAAAACAAATTCCAGACTTCCAGAGTATTTCTAGCCTGGCTTGGCCAGACTATATACTAATGCAGCCAACTAACTGCAGTATACATCCCTTCCTTGTTTTAACATCGGTGGATTGTCTAGCTGTGCTAGACTAGAGTATTTCTACATTACAGTATTGATACTTTTAGTTAAGTAAAACATTTCAGTACTTTTTTTTACCACCTCTGATGCCGAGCCACCCTTTAACGCACAGACGCGTTTGCACGTTCGACAAACTGCTGATGATGAATAATAAAACACAATATAAAGTAAAAGCAGTGTTGGTGCGTGGCATGCAAAAACATCACAACCATGCAGACAATGTGTGCCTAATGATGCCGCGCATTAACACCTCCGGTCCATTAGCATTCCTCAAGCCTGAGAGGGCAGGGCTCTCTGGGAGGGCTCAAATTAACACCCTGGTGCCGAGTGGCAGCGCTCTACAGTGTCACAACACGGGACCCCCATCAGCCCCCCTCCCCTCACCCCTCCGCACCACCTAGATCCTCAGCATTCCCCAGCTGTCCTCTCAGAACAACACATCAACAGCACTGCTCTAGAGGCTAGCGTTGGGAATTGCTGTTCATTTCAGCGTTCATTTGATTTCGTTCTCCCTCACCAAAAAAGATTGGTTCAAATGATTTGTTCATTGTGTTCACCGTTTAGCCCTTCTCACGTAGTTTAGTCCGATGACAAAAGAGGAATGTCTCTCTTCACTCAGCCTGTCAAAATGATGCATTTTGCCACCGACTGGCTGAACCTCGCGTCGCCGGGCATTCCATAAGGGAATGGGAAATGAACGACTTGAGGAACGATAATGACGTTTAAGGAATGAACAACAAATGTGTTCATACAAAAGACGGAATCATTTCAAACACATTTTTCATGAACGTCACAACACTTCTGCAGGCATAGGTTCCATGAGCGAATACATCTGAAATGAAAAAGAAAATTCTTCACTTCTCTCTAATTCAGTTACAATGCGTATGCGATCTTCAATGCTGCTAGTTCAGAATGTAGTCACAAAATTGGCTCCCGCAGTGCAGGTTTGACCTTTGATGACATACAGTATTTGACCATGGGAGTACACTGTTCAATTCTCATCTTTATTCTAGGTTACTACCTCTGAACAGCACATCTGAATGTTCTGTCTTTGTCGTTCTTACCTGTCTTTCTCTTAGATGTTAACTAAGTCCCTTATTTCATCTCTTTACTTGGGGATTGGCAATATTCAGAAAGCTTGAAAAATGTGTGTGTGTGTGTGTGCGTGTGTGTGTGTGTGTGTGTGTGTGTGTGTGTGTGTGCGCGTGTGCGTGCACGCGTGTGTCCAGCTGTCCAGTCCAGTGAGGTACGAGGGGACGGCATACGGAGTCTGAGTCGCCAGGGAAGCAACATCTCAGACCACCCAGGGTTCTGCAGCTCGGGATGGGGCAGCACGGAGGAATACAGGGGTGCACGGACGTACTCTCCCTGCGTACCTCAATCTCAGGTTGGCCTGTGTGTCTGTGTGTGTCTGGGAGAGAGAGAATGACGTCACTGTGGGGTAGAAACCTTGTATCTCCGTTCTCCAAGTTTCAAATGTGTATGTTTTTTGGTAAATGAAAGCCCGGCTTACTTCATCATACAAAAATTACGCACAAATGTAGTGAAAATAGCAGGTCTACAAGCACACAACGCCTCGCACCGCGAGGCGTTGTGTGCTTGTAGGTCGGCTATTTTCACTAGTTTAAATCATTTTTAAAATGATAAATACAAAACGAACGGTTTTGGACGTACAAGGTTTCCAGCCAACAACGTCAATTTACTGTTTTCCGACCTTATATTTAATCACTGCATGCTGGTGGATTCAAACTGGTTCATAATGTAACGTATGCTCTCTTTGTGTGTGTGTTTTTGCAGCATGGCATGCTGTTCAGGAGTGACAGTGTTGACTACAGGGCCCAGGGTCCAGACATGGACACTGGCGTTGAAGCGGGGAGTGACATGACCCCACCCACTCCTGCTTTCCCAATCTCACCCCCGACACCGTATGGTAAAATATGTTTCACTATGCAGTGCACATCATGTAAACCATTGGACCCCCAGGGGTCCTTGAAGGAGTTCCAGGGGGTCCCCAAATAAATGATAATTAGGAACCAAATGGACCCTTATTGGGTCTGTAACTCTGAGTGTACAAACGAAACTGTTTGTACACTCTCAGAGTTAAATTAACATTGATTTTACAATATAAATTGGGGTCTCAGAGATAGAAATGCCATTCAATGGGGGTCCGTAGCCTAAAATGCATGTCAAACTGGGGGTCCTTCAAATTAAAATGGTTCAGAATCACCGGGGGGGGGGGGGGGGGGGGGTCAATTTGGGGTCCTTGACATGAAAGATTTTGAAAACCACTGATGTAAAGTATATCTGTGCACTGTTCTAAGCATGTGTACTGACCCTACTGGCTTTGTTGCGCAAATGGAATGTTTTTGTCCATTGTGATATGCTTGACCACATGTTTGTCTGCTATTCTTGCCTCACTTTTATTTCTTTATTTTCAGTGAAAAATATGTCAGAATTTACACACTTGAGGCAAACTCCATCTCCCAGCATGCAGTCATTTGGAGGCTACAGATCAGAACATGGTATGGTCATAATTATGTCACGGCATGTTTATTTTTATTGCAAAAATGCACACAAAAAGTGCAAGGGACACATTATAAAAGGACATTTCATTACAATTACAATTACATTTCTGTTTGGCTTTGAAGTTGCACATGGCAGATGTGACACATAACCTAAATATATAGAGAAATTACTGACATTTTGACAAGTTTTTACTTTAAAAAGAACATTGATTGTGGAAATAGCCGATCTACAAGCTCACAACGCGTCGCATCTACAGTACATTTCTCAACATGGAAACGATTATGACGATTATGCAAAGTAATTGCGATTACCTCAAATAATTGCGATTAGACGATTATGTAATAATTGTGACAGCCCTAGCAGCTTCTCCACGTTTGACTCTGGAGACATACAGTAGAGTGGACTTGGGAGGTCTGGATGGTTCATGATTTAGTACAAGATCCCTGAACCATTCAATGTATAAACCAACAGTATTATTTTGATAGCAATGCTTCGATAGACAGGGAGCCAGTGTAAAGAGCAGAGAGCTGGAGTGATAATGGTCCATGTTAAGCACTCCAGCTGCAGCATTCTGATTCAACTGCAGCTGTCTGATCCTTTTTCCTTTAGGGAGACATTGTTGTCAAGTTTACTGAAGATGAATGCATGGACACATTTTTCCAAATCTTCTTAATTTGAGACTGAAGGCTGACTTTGTAATGGTCTTAATGTGGCTGTTTAAATCCATGACCATGACTTCTGTCCATGACATCTGGTTGTGTTTTATTTTTTATCATTATCATTAACGCTAAGCATTGACTTTTAATCATTCTTCCAAAGAACAATTACATCAGTTTTTTTTGTATTTGCTTAATTTAAGAACATTTTGGTCCTACAAATGGTTGATCTGTTCAGTTAAGGGTAAACAATTAAAAATGTAAGCTTCCAAGTGACTTGTGTAATAACATGGGTGAGAAGAGAGAATAAATTGAATGCCGAATATTCAGTTACCTGTGCGTCATAGACCCAAGGGTCTCAAAATAGCCAGTAGAAACATGAACAATGCATCAATAGAAACTGACTGGATTTATTGAAAATATAGAAATGTCAGTCCAGTGACCCATTGTGAACCAAAAATAGGATCCACTTAAACTTTGAATGAGACTTTGGATTTGTGGTGGCAAGTCAAAGAATGAACAAAGTGGCAGTTAAGGTAAAGGGGAGATAACAAAAACCAAGCCTGCTCAAAGCCCCTGTAAGCTTCCCTCCACTCTTGACTCACGTGCTATTTTTCCTCGCTAGGCTACTGACTTCAAAAGAGTGAGCGAGCGACCATGAGAAGAAAAAAAAAAAAAGCCATGCAGTGAGCTAGACATAATTGCAAGGGACTGACACAGAAGAAATATTTTTGCTTTTGTGGCGGCGTGTTTGCGATCATCCCCTCTGTTGTACAAGAGAGCTATTTCAGGTCACCCTGCTCTAAGTAATATGCCATGACTGTCAGAGAGGTAACATTGTTGTTCGTGGAATTCTAGTGGTTTTGAGGAGGAACGCAGAAAACAAAGGGCCATCTCATAGATGTGTGCACAGGGAGATTCCTAACCAAGGCTCTCGGTTGCCCAATGTTCGGTTTTGGGGAATGTTTTGCGTGGTTCACATCCTGAAAAGAAACCTTTTTTAGACATAATAGTGATGTTCTTCAGATTAAAGCTTTTTCTCTTTTGTGTGTGTGCGTGCGTGAGCGTGCGTGAGCGTGCGCGCGTGTGTGTGTGTGTGTGTGTGTGTGTGTGTGTGTGTGTGTGTGTGTGTGTGTGTGTGTGTGTGTGTGTGTGTGTGTGTGTGTGCGTGTGTGCGCGTGGGTGCGTGAGCGTGTGTGGACTTTTTTTGCTGTGGTGTTCCTTGGTGGTGGAACACGCCCTATGTATATAGCATTATTCTCAGAGATTGGGAGTGTTGTGTTGTTCTAGTGCTTTGTTGTGCTGCCATTTGTGGACTTTCATGTCCTTTTACCCAAAGCCTGTCATGTCAATATTTACTGTTTACAAGCTCTCTTTTTCTTCTTCTTCTTCTTCAAAGATATGTCCTGGGAAAATAACCCACTTGGCTTCTCGCCTGTCTGGGCTTCTTCTGGAAATTAGACCCCAAGATCTTAATATGGTTTTGCACTGTTGGCCTCCAGTGCTGGAAAGTAACTATTACTTGAGGTCATTTTACTTAGCAATTTTCAATATTTTTACCCTCTACTCCTCTACATCTCAGAGGAAAATATTATACTTTTGACTCCACTACGATTATATGAAAGCTTTAGTTACTAGTTGCTAGTTACTTTTTATCATTATTACACTCTAACCACTTCAGCCCTATATAGATTTCGGCCATTTGGAAATAGCAGATCTACAAGCTGCTATTAGCTTGTAGATCGGCTATTCGCAAAAAGATTTGTCATACACTTTTATACATATATGCAATGTTTTATGCACAAATTCTGCAAAATTAGTACTTTTATTTTTGGTACTTTACGTATATTCTGATGCCAATACTTTTGTACTTTTACTCAAGTACATTTAGAAAAATGGACTTGTATCAGATTATTTCTGCAATGCAGTATTGGTACTTTTACTTATGTAAAGACATTTAGTACTTTTTCCACCACTTGTTGGCCTCTATTCTCAGCAGCACTCTAGTGACTGTTGGTGACCGGAGCCAGTCTTTTTATAGTTCTTATGTTTGTGTGGATCTTTGTCCTCATCTGCCCGCTCACTGGCCTGTTGTGATGTGTGCAAGGGGACAGTGTTGTGATGTGTGCAAGGGGACAGGTTGTGATGTGTGCAAGGGGACAGTGTTGTGATGTGTGCAAGGGGACAGGGGTGCAACAGTTGATCAAACTATAAGCTTTTTAGTCCATTATGAAAATTTGAATTTATCACTACTTTTGGGCATGTCATTACAGTAGGAAGTTTGTCCAATAAAGTCAAAACATAAAAAAAAGGTGAAAATAGAAGATCTGCAAGCTCACAGCGTGTCTACTATCTACTCTGGAGGAAGTGTTGCGAGCTTGTAGATCTACTGTTTGAACTATTGTGTGTGTGTGTGTGTGTGTGTGTGTGTGTGTGTGTGTGTGTGTGTGTGTGTGTGTGTGTGTGTGTGTGTGTGTGTGTGTGTGTGTGTGTGTGTGTGTGTGTGTGTGTGTGTGTTGATTGATTTGTGGAAAAGGTTAGAAAAAGTCATATAAGGACAATTTACAATTTAGGCATTTAGTAGACGTTCTTAATCCAGAGTGATTTACAGTAAGCAGGTAAATACCAGATGATACATCAAATGCATAGAAATAGTAATCTAGGATCATAGGTAAACCAAGAACCTATCATCAGTTTAAACAGTATAATATAAAAAAATGAAGAAATGATCTGTACATTGAAACTATACGCACTATAGCAGGGTTCCCCAATAGGCGGCCCGCGGGGGGCTACTGTCTGGCCCACACCAACCCCAGTAATAATGGTGGTATAAGAGCAGCAACAACACTAGTGTATCGTCGTTGTCGGGTGGATATCTCGTATCTCCAAATTTGTACGTTCTTTGGCAAATCATATAAGGCCGTCACACAAAAGTAGTGAAAACAGCAGATCTACAAGCACACAACGCCTCGCACCGAGGCGTTGTGTGCTTGTAGATCGGCTGTTTTCACTAGTTTAAATCATTTTTAAAATGAGAAATTCAAAACGAACGGTTTTGGACAAGATTTTCACCCGACAACGACGAAAACTGTCGCTGGAGTAGTGGGAACGCCACCGTCGCCCTCTGCAATGTTGTGGCCCTCGGCTTGGTACCCTAGACATGATTTGGCGGAAAACTAATTGGGGAACCCTGCACTATAGGATGCCAGGTCTACAGATGAACCTGGCATCTGTCTATATAAAATAACTTGCTATCTAAATTTCAATTTAGCCTTTGCTTGAGACTGCGAGGTCGACAAATGCTGCTACATCTCCTTGTCAGGGGTGTCACAAGGGGAGGGAAAGTGGGACCCATAGGTGATGGGGCCTTCATTATTTTATACTTTAGCTGTTGAAAAATAGCAGATATACAAGCTCACAGCGCGGCACCGAGTGCCACGCTGCGAGCTTGTAGATCTGCTATTTTTGAAAAGTCGTGGAAATGTGTGCAAATCTTTGAATATATGTACTTTTTAAGCGAACATTTGTAACTCAAATATTGCTTCTGGGGGTGTCCCTGGAACTAAATATTTTAAGATGGGGGGTCCGTGGCCAAATACATATCATTTGGGGGTCCATAGAAACATAGGTTTTTCAAAAAAAACTTAGAAGGATTTGAAATATTCAAAGACCACACATTTTCATGACTTTTCAAAAATAGCAGATCTACAAGCTCGCAGTGCCGCTGTGAGCTTGTATAGCTGCTATTTTTCAATAGTTAAAAGCACAACATGTGAGTGAATCCTTGTACCCAGGGCCCAGAATTTGGTGCGACACCCCTGCTCCTTGTACACAGTGCCTGGTGCCCATACCGTGCCAAGAAACCTCAGACACTTGCGCAAGAAGCACCGCATTCAGCGGCACCACGTGTCCATGGTTACGGCGACTCAGGGAAGACGGGGCACAAAAACATTTTTTTCCCTTCACCCAGTGAAAGTGTCTCTGTACACAGAGAGCACAAAGGAGAAGCCAATGGCTCTTGTCTGCTCTGCCCCTCTCGTTTCGCCCATAAAGGTAACCCATGGAAACGTCGACAACTGAGCTACGTGGAAACGTGCTGTCAAGCTTGGGGGATGGGGGCCCTGTCACTGACTCCGAGCTATGATTGATGGAATAAAAGCTTTTAGATGATTATGTCAGGGGGCTTTTAATGTCTGGGCTGTGATTGAGTCTGACTCGTTGCCTCTGTGGTTGGAGGCAGGTAATCTGTCTCCTGCAGATCGATGGCCACGTTTTCATTTCGTACTTTCAGCTCCCTTGTTGATTGCTTTATTAGAGGAAAAGCCCTATTGCTCCTTCATCTTACTTTTGCTATTCACAACAACAAATACATTCCTCATCATATCCCATTATAAGTTCTGGAGAACATATGTATTACATGATAAGCATGTTTTCAAACTATGTTCTAACTCCAACCTGTATCTTAGGTATTGTGATATTTGAAATGAGGACCGTATTCCTCTATCAATAACACATTTCATGAGCTTTAATGATGAACAGAAACTTGAACTATAATCCAAATTTGTTTCTGATACATTTTGTGTTTGTGTCATTTCTAATGGATTCTCTTTCCCTCACCCACAGAACTGCGGGGATACCCTGAGATGGTTGCTCACCACGGCCATCCAGAAGAGGGCTTGCCAGACTCCGCCCTTAGCTGCCACAGGTTGCTAAGCAACACACGCTCCGCCTCCATCAGTGGGACACTCCAGCGGACAGAGAGGTATGCAGTGGCGGAGGAAGTGCAAGTATCAATTCCACAATGTAGGAATACAGGCACGTGCACACATAGACATCAAAGGGGGCTTGAGCCCCTGCCCCCCCTCTAAAAAGTGCCCTCTCCAGACCACTAATGCAGTTTTTACTATGGTGAAAGAAATGCAAATGCCCTCTTTCCATGCCCTACCTGAAGGCAGCATTCAAGAGAATTTTGCCTTGTCTAAACTCTCCTGAACTTGAATGCATCATCTTATGTTGAAAGAATTGCCCTCTCTGTTTAGAAATCCATGCTGTTACGCCACATCTCCAGTATTGATTAGGCTTGGTTCAGTGTGGTATTAACTCATCTACTGCCATTTAAATATGCCTTCTTTGGGATCTCCCCGCCATAAGTCTCCATAGACTTCCATGTAATTTATAGTGCACAGATCATGCACGCCCATGCACAGATCATGCACCATGTTTGTGCAGGCTGTTCACAGCTTTCAAACAAAAAAATCAGATTGGAAATCCATTCAGGCATTCTTGAGAAAATAGCCATTATGTTTTACATGTTATGTAAGCAAAGATGGCTGCCCTGTATGAAAGATGGGGTTGTATGGGGGTGGAACATGCAAAATCGCGATTGAAATCATGTTTACTAGATTTAATGGGGTCCAAAAATAATAATAATTAAAAAGAAAAAACTTTTTATATAAAAGTCGATTAAAGTCGCTTGGCAGGGAAGTCCATAGTGAGATAGTTGATCTGAAAGTCGACCGGCACTAAGTGAGTTAAGCACCGAAAATAGCAGACCTCCAACTGCAACACGTTGTGAGCTTGGAGGTCGCCTATTTTTTGATATTTCCACCAAAAGGCCCTTTTAGAAATGTCAGCCCCTGCCTCTCTAACATTCTATGCACGTCCCTGTAGGAATATGCTCTGTTATAATAACTAGTTACAAGTAAAAGTCTGCTATTCAGAATGTACTTGACAGCGTGTCGCAGGTTCAAATCCCATTCCCGACGACCTTTGCTGCGTGTCACTCCACATCTCTCTCTCTCTCCCTGTTTCCTGTCTATCTCTACGATCTCCTATCAATAAAGCCCCCAAAATATTTTATAAAAAAACATACTTAAAGTACAAAAATGAAAAGCACTCATTACGCAGCATGTCCCTTTTCCAAATGTATAAAAATCTTTTGAAAACAGCAGATGTACAAGCTCACAACGCGTTGTGAGCTTGTAGATTGGCTATTTTCATATAGCCAGCAAGAATACGTATATAGGGCTAATAATCAAAATCTACAAAGTAACAAGATTTCAAATAATTGTAGTGGAGTAAAAAGTACAATATTTGCCTCTCAGACGTAGTGGAGTAGAAGTAAGTAAGTATTGAAAATTGGAAACACTCAAGTAAAGTAAAAAATACCTCAAAATTCTGAGTCCCAAGCTGAACCTGAACCTGAAGGTATGATTGACTAATCACTGTTTTTACTAATGCTGTTCTTGAGGAATGTTCTTATTTTCTGATCCTTCATGGTGGTGTTTTCGCAGCTCTTCCATGGGACAGTCGTGGTCAGAGCTTCCCCTCCTCAGCCGCCAGTCGTCCCTGAGCGGCTATCCCTCCGCCAGACAACCTCCCCAGCAACACACCATGTCGCTGGACTACGGCCACCACTCCCCTCCCTTGTCCCACCCGCACCCTCACCCCGCACCCAACGCCCACAGCTCCCCGCGAGGCAGCCAGCACAGCCGCATGGCGCGCTACGCCCTCAGCCACAGTCCCAGTCCTCAGAGCTTCGACGAGCAGGATGACATGGGCCTGAGCTACGGCACAGAGTGCCCGCCGCCCTCGGCCTCCACCTTGGTTCCCCTGGGGAACGGAGGAGGCATGGTGGACAGGGGTCTTCTGGCCTCGCTGGACGGCCAGGGTCGGCCCGGCCCCCCGCAGGCCCTGGTGCATCCGCCTCTCCTGCCCGAGAAGAGGAGGCAGTCGGACGGGGAGCATTCCCTGGGAAGGGCGTCTCCCGCGCCCAGCGGCTTCTCCAGCCCGCACAGCGGGAGCTCCCTCAGCATCCCCTTCCCCAACGTCCTGCCCGACCTGTCGGCTCAGACGCCTGGCACGGCCTCGCCCCTTCCTGGTAAGCACTGGTGTAAAGTAACTAAGTACGTTCTCTCAAGTGCCATACTTAGAGTAACATTTTGAGGTATTTGTACTTTGCTTGAGTATTTCCGATTTCCGACACTTGTACTTCTACTCCACTACATCTCAGAGGCAAATATTTTTTACTTACTTTTACTCCACTTTTACTCCACTACTACTAGTAACTACTACTAGTAAGGCGCCTCTGGGCGACATGCGACCTCACCCTTGGCCAGTGATGTATATCGGACCAGATACCCATATATGGAGACCCCTGGTACCCATATATGGAGATCCATGTACTGTATATGGTACATCCCTTTTATGCCCATACATGCCACACAGATATGGGCTTTCTTCCTCCATATATGGGCATTCCCATATGGAGTACTGTTAGATATGGGCTTAATATTGATGACATCAGGGATCTCCATATATGGGCATAAAAGGGATTCTGTTAGAGTGGTTCCCATGACATCACAACATACAATCCCTTTTATGTCCATACATGGAGATCCCTATCTGAACCAGCCACACAGATATGGGCCATGTCTTGGCCATCTGGCCAGTGCTCACATAGGTGATGTCACAGTGATGTGTCAGGGGAACCACAGTGTCAGGCGTGACCTTCAGAGGTACACGGATGCGTGGACAAGGTTTTCATAGTAAACTTAGGTCGCAATTATATGGCAACTTTAGTTACTAGTTACCTTGTAGATTTTGCATTGCACTTAATTTGAGAATAGACAATCTATAAGCTCAATGTGTCGCATCGCAACGCATTGTGAGCTTGTAGATCAGCTATTTTCAAACAATTTCTAATACATTTTAAACATTAGAAAAGTTGTGAAACGTGACATTCTGCATAGTGAGTACTTTCTACTTTTTGTACTTTAAGTCAATTTTGATACCAATACTTTTGTACTATTACTCAAGTAGGCCTAGATATTGAATTCCATACTTCTACCTATAGCAGAGTACTTCTACATTGCTGTATTTATACTTTTACTTAAGTAAAACATTTGAGTACTGGTAAGATTAGGTTGACCTGATTTAATTACCCCACATAGATGAATTTTGTTCTGTCTGTCTTTATGCTTTGTGAAGACTGAATGCATGTCTCTGACTCTTCCAGATGTGCTGGCTACCAAGCAGGTGACTGTAAAATTTGTCCAAGACACGTCTAAATTCTGGTACAAGCCCGATATATCAAGGGATCAAGGTAGGCTTCCAAGTTATTTTTGAAAAAGTCGTGAAAATGTGTGCAAATCTTTGAATATATGTATTTTTAAAGCTAACGTTTGTATAACTCAAATTTTGCTTCTGGGTGGTCACTGGAACTAGATATTTTGAGATGGGGGTCCGTGGCCAAATACATATCATTTTGAGGGTCCTTCAGATGAAAAAGTTAGAGAACCACTGACATGGTAGTCTCTCAAGAACAGACTAACTGAGCTCCATTTAAGTGAAAAGGACCTTTTCTTTGAAGATGGCTAGCCAGATTGCTGACATAGAAACATAGGTTTTAAAAGAAATCTTAGAAGGATTCAAAAGACACTTATAGAATCGGGTCAAAATTCTAATTTTCACGATTTTTCAAAAATAGCAGATCTACAAGCTCGCAGCGCGGCACTCCGTGCCGCGCTGTGAGCTTGTATATCTGCTATTTTTCAATAGTTAAAGCATAAAATAATGATACACAATAATGTGTACCCGTTCTAAATGGGTTAAGTATATTGTGGCAAACATGGACTCATTACACACTGTTTTGTATCTCTCTTCACAGCCATTTCAGTCCTGAAGGACAAGGAGCCTGGCTGCTTCATTGTGCGGGACAGTCACTCCTTCAGAGGGGCCTATGGGCTGGCCATGAAGGTGGCCACACCCCCTCCCTCAGTCCTCCAGCAGAGTAAGAAAGGTATGGTGGACCAGTGGTTCTCACCCTTTTTTAATTTCAAAGATACACAGTTTTAAATGCATTAGCTGACGGACGCCCATTTCACACAATGTTTTGTCTTTGAGACCTCAATCCCTCAGTGTTAAATGTGTTAAATGTAAAAGTGTTAAATGTACAATGGAACCAAATGGACCTGTTAAGAGTCCATATGGTTCCATTTGTACACTCTCAGCCGTTTGGTTCCAAACTATCTTTTAAGTGGGGACCCCCTGGAACCCCCTCAAGGACCGCTGAGCTTCCCCGGGCCCCACATTGAGAACCAGTGTAGCAGAGGTAGATGACCTCCCAATCTGACTGATTTAAAAATGTAATCCAGATTGTGTCTACATTGATGACCTGCTTGATGCACCACATTTTATAATCAATACAGTCAGCCTGTTCTAGAGCAGTGGTTCTCAACCTGTGGGTCGGGACCGCCAGGAGGGCCCCCACATCATCTCCAGAAGACAGTGAAGTGACAATCTAAGGACTTAAAATATCTTACTCTTCAAAAGGGAGAATGAAAATAAAAAGACCATTAATGTGTCAAAAGTAATCAACAAACTAATATAAAAACATGGTCAAACATTGGCCAAATTGTCAAATAATACAATAAAGAGACAAAATACAAGCTGTAGAGATCAGGCAGCAGGGTGGACTGACTGTAGGGCCATCCTGGGAATCACACGGCCACACATAAAAGCCAGCTACGGTTACAGGCCTCTGAACGCACCTCCATGGCTGGAACCTGAGAGTCCCTCCCTGTGTTTGTGTGTGTGAGAGCTCCTTGCTCTGGGTCTCTCTCCTGGGCACTGCTGTGATAAAGCAAAAAACAGGCCCCCATTGCCAAGTAGTCTTAGATGTACAGCTAGGGTTACACCACCTAACAATGGATGTGCTGCCTTCATACGCCTCCGCTGATCCCAGCGCCTTCTCCAGGGAAGGTCCCTGCCCCACATAACCTGACGTGCAATCAGGGGCGTCACAAGGGGGTAGGAAAGTGGGACTGAGTTACCAGGGCCCAAGGTGGAGGGGCCCTAGTAACTTTAGCTATTGAAAAATAGCAGATATACAAGCTCACAGCGCGGCACCGAGTGCCGCGCTGCGAGCTTGTAGATCTGCTATTTTTGAAAAGTCGCGAAAATGTGCGCAAATCTTTGAATATATGTGTTTTTTAAGTGAACATTTGTAACTCAAAGTTTGCTTCTGGGGGGTCCCTGGAACTAAATATTTTGAGATGGGGGGGTCCTTCACATGAAAGAGTTTGAGCATCACTGACATGGAAACATATAGGTTTCTTGGCACACATTTTCAAGATTTTTCAAAAATAGCAGATCTACAAGCTCTGCTATTTTTCAATAGTTAACATTCATGGGGGGCCCGCAGTGTATCCTTGTACCCAGGGCCCAGAATTTGGTGTGACGCCCCTGCGTGCAATGGTTGTATCAAGGGGATCGAGATGTTATTTAAATGCCTCGTCTTGTTTGTTTGTGCGTACGCACTGTGAAACGCTGACAGCTGTTTTTAGAAACCGTGGCGGGTCTGACGCGATGAGGAAATCGCTCCAAATTCTCCCAGACAGCATTATGTGGCTACACATCATCAATGTGGAAACGAGTAGCAATTTATTGATCATGAAATATCATACACATAATTTTCACCACAAAGAAAAAAGGCCCCATGAACTATTTCATTGTTTTAAAACTTCACAGGCTGTTTTTAAATTCAGAAATTACTGTATTCTCCACCGAGAACAATCCATCCGGCGATAACTAATGGTTGGTGCCTCCTCCAAACTCATCCCCGGTACCAGCCCCGGTGCTGCCAGCGTGTGACCGGTCCATTTGTCCCCGCACACCTGTCCTTTTGTTTGTCCTGGTCCCCGTTGCAGCCCGATGGCACCTGTGGTGACATCATGACACGGCCCCACAGAGCTGAGGGCATTGTGGATCCTTAAGAGGGCTGAAACCCAAGCCGGCATCAGGAGAGAGAGGGCCTCTCTCCGTGTCTTTGTGTCGAGACATTCCTCACATCGTGCGCTCTCTCCTCCGGACCCCTCTGAGGCGCTTCTGTTAAATCATCGTAATCCCATTAATCTCTGCGGCGATCGAATGTGGTGATTCAATATCGGGCGTTGTCGGGGTGGAAACCTTGTATGTCCAAAACCGTTCGTTTTGTGTTTATCATTTTGAAAATGATTTAAAATAGTGAAAATAGCCGATCTACAAGCACACAACGCCTCGCGGCACGAGGCATTGTGTGCTTGTAGATCGGCTATTTTCACTAGTTTCGTGCGGCAGCCTTGTATATGATGAAGCAGGGCTTTATTTGAAAAAAACATACAAATGTGAAACCTGGAGACATAAGGTTTCTGCCCGACAGTGACGATATGCTGTCTGCAACACTTCTAAGCACCAGAAAGAGAAATTGTAGCTACACAGAGGCGCATGTCTGGACCTGGTATTCAGGTCAGGGCTATTGAAAAATAGCAGATATACAAGCTCACAGCCGCGCTGCGAGCTTGTAGATCTGCTATTTTTGAAAAGTCGTGAAAATGTGCGCAAATCCTTGAATATATGTATTTTTTAAGTGAACATTTGTAACTCAAAGTTTGCTTCTGGGGGGTCCCTGGAACTAAATATTTTGAGATGGGGGGGGGGGGTCCTTCACATGAAAAAGTTTGAGCATCACTGACATGGAAACATAGGTTTCTTGGCACACATTTTCAAGATTTTTCAAAAATAGCAGATCTGCCCGACAGTGACGATATGCTGTCTGCAACACTTCTAAGCACCAGAAGAGAAACTGTAGCCACACAGAGGCGCATGTCTGGACCTGGTATTCAGGTCAGGGCTAAACGAGATGTGTCAGACAGGGCATGGACAGAAGCCAGACCACCTCTGTTGTCGTGTGACACAACATAATTATAAATGACCTCTGATGTCTCACCTTGTAATCTCTTTAACTCTTTCCACATTAGGAGGAGATCTGTCCAATGAGCTAGTCCGTCACTTCCTGATTGAGTGCACACAGAAAGGAGTTCGATTAAAGGGCTGCCCTAATGAACCCTATTTCGGTGAGTACTTGTGTCCTTTACTTGAACTGAAACACTGCCACCTTGTGGCGCTACTGGCAGTGGCCGTCAGTTCAGAAAAAGCTAAGGTATGGCAACATGACTGGTGTCTTGTACGCGCGCGAAGGCGCGCGTGCAAGACACCAGTCATGTTGCCATACCTTAGTAACAGGCATGATACATTTATTTTTAGAAGTACATCTTATTTTTTCCCCCGTTTCTACGGTTTCTTGGGCTGGATATGGCAGCCTGGAATGGTTGTTCAAGTGCAGCTAAACTTGGCATGTTAGTAAACGTTGAGACGGTGAACCACACTGCCCTCTTCTGGTCACTGATGTAATTCTGCTAATAGCTGGTGCTGCTCACAAGCTGTATGAGCCTGCTGTACATGCAGCGTTCCATTGCTCAATGGCTAAACTCAATGTCTGCTTTGCTTTGCTGCTGTTGTGTTGTTTGCAGGGAGTTTAACTGCATTGGTCTGTCAGCATTCCATCACTCCCTTGGCTCTACCCTGCAAACTGATCATACCAGACCATGGTGAGACGCATCAAGCTCTCTCCCTCTCTCTCTCTCTCTCATTGTCTTCCTCCCTCTCTCTTTCACACACACAAACACAGAATTCCATTCACATTGTTGCACAATGAATTGTTTGTTATAGCCTTAATCACGTCCCTCAGTGAATTATTTGAGCATGAGGTTGTGGTCAGGTTTAGACAACCAGTCTGTAATGAGTTTCCGGGAGAGAGAGAGACTGTTTAGTTTCAAATGTGTTTTAATTACCCCATCATTGTTGGCCTGAAAATAAACCCATTAGATTACCGGGAAGGGGGGGGGGGGGGTCAGATGCTTTAACTATTGAAAAATAGCAGATAGATCTGCTATTTTTGAGAAATCGTGAAAAATTAGAATTTTGACCCGATTCTATAAGTGTCTTTTGAATCCTTCTAAGATTTTTCTACGTCAGCAATCTGGCCAGCCATCGTCAAAGAAAAGGTCTTTTTCACTTAACTGGAGCTCAGTTAGTCTGTTCTTGAGAGACTACTCTTTCAGTGGTTCTCAAACCTTTTCATGTGAAGGACCCCCAAAATGATATTTATTTGGCCACGGACACGCATCTCGAAATATTTAGTTCCAGGGACCCCCCCCCCCAGAAGCAAAATTTGAGTTACAAACGTTCGCTTTGAAAATGCATATATTCAAAGATTTGCACACATTTTCACGACTTTTTCAAAAATAGCAGATCTACAAGCTCGCAGCGCGGCACTCGGTGCCGCGCTGTGAGCTTGTATATCTGCTATTTTTCAATAGTTAAAGCAGTCAATAATCCTAGGCCTAAATGGGTTAAAAAAATCTTGCGGTGATGCAACTCACCCAAACGTGTTGCTCATGTGTGTTTTTTTTTTGCCCTCCGCGTGGCACAGATCCCCTGGAAGACGTTGTGGAGAACACCTCACAGTCGGTCACCAACTCAGCCGCTGAGCTGCTCAAGCAGGGGGCAGGTAATCACCGCACCACTAACATCACTCACCATCAGTGGCCATAATGACTACCATGACACAGTGATACACACTGTGAGCCAGTGGTTCCCAAACCTTTTAACCCATGACCCAAAAGAGAAATGGGACGTTTGCCCCCGGCACCAAAACTAGTGAAAACAGCAGATCTACAAGCTCACAACGCAGCGCTTTGCGGCTATTTTCACTGCTTCTTCGACAATTGATTTTTCTTTTATTTCTTCATGAAATAAAAATTTGGGTAAGCCAGAGAGTACACTTCATGATGTCACTGATGTTGAAAATTAGTGGTATTCCCAAGTTCTTTGGTATTTGTACTTTACTTGAGTATTTCCAATTTCCAATACTTTTACTTCTACTCCATTACATCTCGGATCCAAATAGTGTATTTTTACTCCACTACATTTATTTGAAAACCTTAGTTACTAATTACTTTGTAGATGTGGAATATTATTACAAACGTTCACAATGAGTCGCACCGTGTTGTGAGCTTGTAGATCGGCTTGTAAATCTGCTATTTATATAAAGATTTTTATACATTTAAAAACTTCAAATAGGATATTCTGCATTAATGAGTACTTTCTACTTTTGTACTTTGACTCGTAACGGAGTATTTCTACAATGAAGAATTGATACTTTTACTTAAGTAATAAATGTGAATATTTTTTCCACCACTGCTGAAAAGCCAGTCATAGATATAAAAAGCTAGATACCTCATCCACCACTGCAGTTCATTGGCACGACCTGTAAAAAAGGATTGGCAGAAGTGCGGAAGGCATGCTGCCACTCAAAGTGACTACTGGCCAATCACAGCGTGTCTTTTCCGGGACTTTCAATTGAATTCAAAGGAGCTTTTATTGGCATGACAAACATTTACATTGCCAAAGCAGGTGCCTCTGGGATAGAGGGAGTCCTGCCTCTGATTGGCCTACCGAACGTCCCCTTCTGTGACGCACACGGAAGTATGCTTTTTCCGGAAGCTCGCCTTAAAAATTGCCAATCCTTTTTTATCAACGCCCCAGAGCCGGAGAAGGAGGCGTCTACCTTTCTATGTCTATGATCCCAGTCTGCCTCAATAGAGTAATGTCCCTGTATCACTGATTCTAATGGCTGTCCTGTGCTCTTGGCTCTGCTCTTCCAGCCTGTAACGTGTGGTACCTGGGATCAGTGGAGATGGAGTCTCTCACAGGCACCCAGGCGGTGCAGAAGGCCACCACCGTCACCCTCAGCTCAGACCCCACACCCATCTCCACCGTGGTCCACTTCAAAGTCTCCTCCCAAGGCATCACCCTCACTGACAACCAGAGGAAGTAAGGAGCATGCACGCACACGCACACACACGCGCACACGCACGCACGCACATACTCACGCACGCACGCACGCACGCACGCACGCACGCACGCGCACACACACACACACACACAGACAGACAGGCACACACACACACACACACAGACAGACAGACACACACCCACACACACACACCCATAAGTATCCAGGAAAACCTCACTACGATAAGCAACTAAAATGTATGTAAAAAAGAAAAAAAAAGAGAGAGAAAGTGTCACTACAAACTCATGTCTCATGTTGCTACTGTACATCTCCATCTACCGAGTGTCTAGGGAGTTCTAAATGCAATTCTGCTCATCATACAGACATCCAGGCACGTGCACACAGCATCTTGTGTTGAAAGAATTGTTGATTATGCTTAGTTCAGTGTGGTATCACGTACCAAAAATAGCCGACCTCCAAGCTCACAACGCGTTGCAGTGCGATGCGTTGTGAGCTTGGAGGTCTGCTATTTTCACCAAAATGCCCTTTTAGACATTTCAGCCCCTGCTTCTCGCCTTGCCTCTCGCCTCTTGCATTCTCTGCACCTCCCTGCAGTCATCTACATAACATTTCTCTTTCCTTTCCCTTAGACTCTTCTTCAGGAGGCATTATGCTGTCAACACAGTCATATACTGTGCATTGGACCCTCAAGATAGAAGGTAGGTTACAGAATACTCTGGGAGGTTATTTAAGGTTTTTTTCCTTTGGGATCATTATGATTAACTCTCTACAGGTTGTCCCTAAGAAGTGGGCGATTTGATTTAGGGATTATTTTCTTTGTGTTTTTCTTTATATATATATATATATATATATATATATATATATATATATATATATATATATATATTGTGTCTTAAGACAAACAATACTGGCTACTGATGCATGATGATTCTGTATGGTCTCAAATCAAGCATCTCCTTACTCTACTGCCTGATAGTAACTTACAAGGCCTAATAGCCTAACAAGATTCTTTTATTCTTAAATATTTTTTCTGTCAGGTGGAAAAAAGAAGGCTGCCCTTCGGCAAAGTACGTATTTTTATACTTGCACCTTGCACATTACACCTCATCCGCACTGCACACGAGCGAGCGACGCAACGTCCCTGTCCGCATATGGAGCGTCGGCCATTGCGTTGCGACGTAGCCTGAACCAATCAAATAATTAAATAATAATATAAAGTTTTTGGGGGGCGGGACATGGCCATTTACCTCTATGGACGTCGCCGCGAAACCTCGCTCAAATAGAGGCTCCGCGAGCGAAAACCGGAGGGGTGGACGATGCATTGTCGCTCGCGGTAGGTCAGGACATCCTCATTGAAACAAATGTTTTTTAATGAGATTTCATCGCTCACGTCGCGTCGCTGGCAGTGCAGATGAGCTGTCAGATGTTGTTATTTATATCTTTGATACATAAAGCAATTAACGTAAACATTTGCAGCATGCCATGTATACGGTAGGCCCCATTTATACTCCGCTGTACAGCGCTGTTCTGATCGGTTATTTCCGGTGCGGGACACCGGCATACGACAATGTATAAATCTGCCACCACCATCACTTAACCCAGTGTTTCTAAATGGACAAATGCAAGTCTGTAACTCTGACAGTGTACAAATGGACCAGTTAGGGTCCATTTGAGTTAAGGGGAGACCTTGAAATGTAAAAGTTTGAGAAACACTGACTTAACCGTCACATCAATGCTGCCATTACTCACACATCCCCTGCACACGTTCAGGATCTTCGGCTTCGTGGCGAGGAAGACGGGAGGCAGTGTGATGGACAACGTGTGCCACCTGTTCGCTGAGCACGACCCCGAGCAGCCCGCCAGCGCCATCGTCAACTTCGTCTCCAAGGTGATGATCGGATCTCAGAAGAACAAATAGGCCAGGCAGCCACGGAGAGAGAGAGACCATGGCCTGGAGTGTCCTTTTTTACCAGGACCACAGGAAATATAAACAGACCCCGCAACCAGGCCTATCTTAGGCCGTCGCCTCGACAAGGCAAAGGACCAGGAGCAACAGGATGCGTTGTTTAATATTCAAAGATGGAAGATTGTGCATGACTATGGATCTTGTTTGTAATCAACACAGTGCAGTGATCAGGACCAGGACACTCGAGGAGATCTTTCCAAAGTATGAACTTTGTGTTTGGACAGACTTTCTTTTCTTCTTCTCCCTCCTTTGCATGGACTGTAAGGAAGCCAGCTATGAACAAAAACAAACGTCTCTAATCTATAATCAATTATAAAGACCTGAGGATCCGATTCTACACATTTCTTCCTAAATCCTAATGTTTCTATATCAGTGGTGCTCTAACCTTTTTCATATAAAGGACTCCTGGAATTATATATAGGCCTATTTGACCGTGGACCCCAATCTAAAAATATTTTGTTCCAGAGACCCCAAGATTTAAAATGTTTGATTTAAAGACATATATATATATTCAAAGATTTGCACAGATTGTCATGATTTTTCAAAAATAGCAGATCTACAAGCACATAGCGCTGCACTGCGCTATGATCTTGTATATCTGCTATTTCTGAATAACTAAAGTATAAAATCTAAAGTGACACAGATGCTTTCCGGGTCTAAATGGGTATAAGTGTGTTCTTCTTCCACTATTGTTCCAGAACCACAGTCTTTTATGTTTCAGCACAGAGGTTCCCAAACCTCTCCATGCCAAGGACCCACATTTAGCCATAGTCTCTGGCCTATTTTTATTAATATTTCGATAATAATGACATTCCCAAAATAGGGACGCCAGTTTGAATGAGGTTAAACGGACACAATAATTGTATTAATTGAATTTTAATTGATATACAGTGTGTGTATAGTATACACACGTAATTATTTTTTATAATAATTTCCGCCCCTCTCCTTTTGAACTGGCCCCCCCTGGTGGGCTCTGACGGTCCCCCCACTTTGAAAAGCTGTGTTTCTGCAGACCACAACATTGCTATGTATACACCTTGGTCTGTTTTCCAGTCCACACAGTGGACATGGGTACGAAAAACTGGAAAGGTTGCTTGAAACACTGCGTGTTTTATTTAACCAAACAAACAAAAAAAAGTACTTTACTCAAAGCTATTTAACATCTCCGCCTTTTATCTATCCTGCACTTCTGCTGTAGAATCTTCCAAACAGTTTCTCTTGGGGTGCCGGGGTGCAGCTGTTGTGTAAAATAGGGCTTAGAAGCTGCATATCGTCGTTGTCGGGTGTAAACCTCGTAGTCCTGCTTCATCATACAAGGCCGTCGCGTAAAAGTAGTGAAAACAGCCGATCTACAAGCACTCAACGCCTCGCACCGTGAGGCGTTGTGTGCTTGTAGATCGGCTGTTTTCACTAGTTTGAATCATTTTAAAATGACAAATGCAAAACGAACGGTTTTGGACATACAAGGTTTTCACCCGACAACGACGATATGTAATATGTGTATAAATACTACATGATTCTCCATACTTCATCTCTATGCAATGTAAGATGTTTATTTTTGTACGTCTCATTACGGTGTGGCATGTATTACAGAGTGGCTTGTATCAAACACTTGGATCCTAGCATCCCTATTCAGAGGGAACGGTCGCCATAAATGGCTGATCTACAACCTCACTCAAGCTTGTAGTTCAGCTCTTTTGGCCAAAGAGATTTGGGGTGTGTGTGTGGGGGGTGGGGGGGGGACAACTAAGTATTTGTTTGCTAAGTATAGAGGGCTTTAAAGGAGTAGTTCACCCCCAAAATGAAAATCTTTCTGTTGATTACTCACGCCACGGAATCTTGAGTTCAATAATATTTTTGGATTTTTTGTCACATTCCTGATATGATAATTTGATTACAATAAATGTGCCCCCTTTGATTCCGGATGACGACCCAAATGCATTTGGGTCCCCATCCGGAATCAATGGGGTAGGAATGCTACAAAAACCAAAAAATATGATTGAACTCAAGTCTCCATGGTGTGAGTAATCGATAGAAAAAATGTCATTTTGGGGGTGAACTACTCTTTTAAGTGGTTAAGCATCTCTGTAACCCAATGTCATGTGTCACCCCTGACCCGTCTATGTTATATACATTTATTTTGTTTGGATGAAGTTGTATGTGAATATGACCTTTTAAAGTAATCAGTTAAACCTTTTTTGATAGAGCTGTGCGTGTGTGTGTTGAAATGAATGGAACGACAGAAAAAAAAACATATTTGAAGTAAACCTTAATATATTTTAATGACAATTATGCCAATGCATCAAGACTTTTGTGTCTAAACAGTGCCAGTTGACATTCCTCTCACCGTTAGATTCGTGTCTCTGTCATAAAATGTATCAGATGACATTTTGTACATTTTAGCTGAAATGAGAAAGGAAAACTATATCTATATATTGGCTTCTATGTTGATAGAACAAGTATTATAGGTTATTTTTAAGTAATTAAAAGTCGTTTGACTTGGGCTAATGAATTTAGAATATGACATACCGAGAGTCAGTGATAAGCAGTATACTCTTGCTTTGGGAGAACGACTAGGTTTGTTAGCCCTGGTTGACACTTTACTAAGGTACATTGTGTATGAGATGGTGACCATGAAAGTTTTTATCCCTTTGTGCTTTAACTTGGTCACCTTTTTTTTTTGCTAACTATGTTAGCTACACTATGAAATCCTGAATGTTTTTATAGGGTGTGAAAGTGATATGTTTTTATGTAACTATGGACGCGTTTCTGGTCCACGCTACACTGATAAGAACTAGATGCGCGCGCAGGTCGGTACCAAAATTAGCCAATGAAACCAGCGCTCCCCAAAACAACAGGTTTGGGGATTGGTGGGAATTGATTACATAATACATTCACCTGTGCATTTAGTCTCAATGTTTGTAAACAAGAAACGGGTCTATATATATCTTTATTCTGATAGCAATCATTTATTTTTATAGAGTGTTTGTTCAGTAACGGGGGTCTATCCAGGTCTTTAGTAAACACAAAATACATTTTCAGGTTGGGATGCCAGTTTTATCCAATCAGGAGAGAGAACTCCACAAAGATCATCTATCAGCTTCAGTTTTATAAGGTTCCAGTTCCAATTTTGTCTGTTCTTTTTTCTTTCTTTTTTTTTTCATCCCTTCCA